>NW_006160124.1:1146111-1168648 GCF_000334495.1 Tupaia belangeri chinensis
GGTGAATTAAGTATTATAAGGAAAAACTATGATATCAGAAAATGTCCTTATTTATTAACAGATTAAGAATTTAAGGCATATATATATATATATATACACACACATACATACATACATACACACATATGTATATATATATTAATATATGTATACTTTTGATTTCAGGGTAATGCTGGCATTACAAATTGAATTGTGAAAATTTTTAAACTGTATTTTCTGAGACATTTTTGTATTCTTTCTTTCTTAAATATTTGATAGAATTCATAAGGGAAGCCTGTGAGTAGCACTGTAGCCAAACTCAGCAAATGTTGACATTTTGTGCTTTCATTATCATTCACTTCAATGCATTTACTGTTTTCCTCTGTACTCTTTTATTAGACTCAATGATATTATTTTAAGGGGTGTGATTTAATTTCTACATCCTTGAGGAGTTTTCATATTTGTTAGTGATTACTACTGCAATTCCCTTGTTGTCATATTCAACTCATTTCAAATTTGAGACTTATTTTATGGTCCTTAAAATGATCTATTTTGATGACTATTTCACATATACTTTAAAGCAATGCACTACATATTCCGCTCTGGTTTTGTGAAGGTTCTTTCAATGTCTATCAGGTCAAGTTGCTTGGCAGTTTTGCCCAAGTCTTATGTATCTTTGCTGATTTTTTGTATGTCCGTAATATCAGCTACTGAGAATGAAGCATTGAGATTTATAACTTATAACTTTAGATTAATTTAATTTCCTATCTTTTTATTTTTTAAATTCTTGTTTTATACATTTCAGAGCTTTTACTAGTGGCATATATATATTTAGAATTTTTCATAATGAATTATTATAATTTTTTTTCTGTATCCCATGTTATTTTTTTTCTTTTTTTCCCCCTTTTTTTTTTAATTACTAGAGGGTATATGTGTTTGTCAGAGAGAGACAAAGAGGTAGAGAGAGAAGAAAAATGAGAAAATACCTCCCTTAGGGAATGGTCATGCCACAATCTCTTCTCTTCCATTTCTCCCTACTTTTGAAATTTTGGGCACTCATGCACATGTGTCTGGCATTTTTTTCAAGCTACCAGTCTAGGATTCCCGCACTCCTCAACCCCCAGGGCATGTGCACTCACTGGAGAGAGACAGAAAACGACAGAGAGAGGGAAAATGAGAAATCACTCCCCAAACAGGGTGGCCATGCCACAATCCTTTCTCCTCCATTCTCCTCTTGGGATTTTGGGCATGCATACATACACATCTGCTCAGAGTGATTTTCAAGTCACTGGTTTTGAGACTTGAACTGTGGGAGTCCAGTGCCTCATCTACCACACCAGTCCAGGACTTTAACTATACAGTCAGCCATGTGGGATCTGGCCTCTTTAAGCATCATGCCACCACTGGCTCCTGGAATATTCTTATTTTGAAGGATATCTATTCTGAAATGTACACTTTTATGATATTAATATGCCATTCCTGGGACCAGCAGTTTACGTAATAGCTATGTCGCTGGACTCCCATGGAGGAGAAGGGATTGCGGTGTGCCCATCCCCTCTGGGAGGTGATGTCTTGCTTTCTGTCTCTCTGTCTCTCTCTTTCTGGTGAGTACATGCACCCTGTAGCAATAAATAAATAAATAAATAAAACAAAAACAAAACAAACAACAAAAAACCCCAAAACCTCTCAAAAAAAAAAAAAAAAAAGCCACTCCAGCTTTTATGTGATTAAACTTTCTATGGTGTATCTCTTTCTATTCTTTTATTTTTAAACATTGTCTCAATTTTTCCTTTTTTTTTTTTTTTTTTAAGATTCATGATAAAATGTATGTGCATGCACAAGAGAGAAAGGCACTCTTCATGAAGTCCAATTATGCCATGATCTCCTTCCTCTAATCTAGTCTGTTAGCTTTTGGGCACTTTGTATCTGACATGTTTGTGTGTTTCTGTTTTGTTTTGTTTTATTTGTTTATTTTGATTTTCACAGGGCGCAAGTGTTGCCAGAGAGAGGGAATTGAGATATCAACCCCCAGAGGGATGACCATATTGCAATCTTTCTCTTCCAGTCTTTCCTAGGGATTTTGGGCATGTACACATGCTCAAAGTACTTTTCAAGCTGCTGGGTCCAGGACTCAAATCATAGTCAACCATGTGGGGACCCAGCATCTTCACCACCACACCACCTGTTGGCCCCATATACAACCTGTTTTAGGTGAACTGGACAAGGATTGGCACTATGGTTGCCATGTGGGATCCAGCTTCCCTTGAGAAGCTCATTACTGCTGCACTATGGGGCTAGCCCACCTGTGTCCCTATTTTTAAAATGGGTTTCTTGGGTCCTGCAGGTGGTGTGGTGGATAAGGTGCTGGACAACAACATGGCTGATAGTGGTTCAAGTCCTGCACCTGGTGGCTTGCTTTCTCACTTTCCCTCTCTCTCTATCTTTCTCTGATGAGTGTGCATGCCCTCATCAGAAACTGAAAACAATAATAATCATGAAAACTGAAAATAATAGTAGGAAACTGAAAAAATAATGATAATGATAATAAAATTAAATAATTATTTTAAAAATGTGGATTCTTATATACAGGAAATAGTTGTGTATTGTTTTATAAATAAAATTTGAAATTTTTATCCAATGTGACCTTTCTGCCTTTTCATTGGAATGTAGAACTTTTACATTTGATGTAATTATTGACAGAGTTGGTAAATTTATTATACAATCTTACAAATAATTTTCATTTGTTACACGTGTGCTTTATTCTATTAATTTCCACTGTTGATGCTTTTTTTTCTTGGAGAGGTTTTTGCTATAGGGCTCGTGTACTTGCTAGAAAGACAGGGAGACAGAGACAGAAAGGGAGAAATTGCCCCCCCCAGTGGGGATGGCCATGCCACAATCCTTTCTCCTCCATTATCCTCTGGGATCTTGGGCATGCACGCACATACGCCTGGCGTGAGTTTAAGCCACTGGGTCCAGGACTTGAACGACAGTCGACTACATGGGAGTCCAGCAGCAAAGTTCTATACACTTGGATTTCAACTTAAAAAAAAAAAAAATAACCATTAGGCCAACTGCTGGTCCCAATGTCTTGTTTTAACTTGCATATGTTCTTAGATTATACTTAATTAGAGTTAACTGTATCTTTCTTTTAAAATATATTTTTTGTTGATATACTTGAATTATAATTAGAATTTTTAACTTACTATACTTTACTTCAAATATACCACTTCACATATAATGTAAAAAACTTACGATATCATAGTTCCATTTTTCCAACTTGTCTTTGAGCTATTTATATCATAGCTTTACTTCTATATAAGCTGTGTAACTCATAATACACTGTTAGAGTTTCTGTTTGTTTGCTACAGCAAATTATATTCTAAAAAAGTAAAAAGTGAGAACACTCTAAAAATACTTCTATTCATATAACTTTTAATTGCACTGTAGCTCTTCATTCCTTTGTATAGAACCAAATATTCATCTGACATCAACTTTTCTCTTCCTAGAAAACTTTACTTAATATCTGGTCTCCATTGATTTCTCTTTCACTGTTTTTCAAATTTTCATAGACTATGAGGTAATTTATATTGTTAATTGGTACGTGAAGTTATATGGGATGTACTAACAGGTATCTGTAACCTTTGAATAACAGTTTACTAGTATGATAAATGCTAGGGCCTTTTATATATGAATTTAGATTTTAAACTTGGACATTTTACAACTTCAAGACAAGTTATTTTTCATTGTGTTTGTGTTAGCTACCCATTTACTGTATGGTCTAAATTATAACTTGAAATCTTTTGGGAAAAGTAATTTTTTTTTCTTTTTTGTTACCTATGAGTTTATGAAAAGATTTAAAGAAAAAACTTTTAAAGTATCCCTGAAATACTTGTACTAAAGAAATATATTCCTTCAATTTACATATCTAGTAAAGCTCTAGCCATTTTTAATGTTATAAATTTACATTTACTTGATAAAGTCGCCAATTGTTAACTAACTTCATTTTTTATACTTATTTTTTACTTTAATTTAACTTTATTAGTATTATTATAATTTGCAATCAGGCATGTGCACTCACCAGAGGGAGACAGAGACAGACAGAGAGAGACAGAGTGGAAGTGAGAAAGCAAGCTGCCATCTCTGGCCATGTGGATCTCTAGCGCCCCAACCACCATGCCATCTTCTGGTCCCACTGTACTTATTTTTTCTTTTTCTAATTGGTTCTATACCCTTGGGTTTCAACTTAGAAAAAAAAAATAGAGGTTCAGTTCACAATAAGAATATATCCTCCCCACACACACATCCACACATCCACACACACACACCCAACATATTTAGTCCTAACATTATTAGGACTAAATTGATGTGAAATTGCTTCCCATTGCATCATTCTTAGGAAGTAGAAATAGTTATTTTAGAAGATTTGTAGAAACATTTTATGGAGAGAGGAAAACATAGACACTATAAATAACAATAGTACCTATATATTTAAAGACAGCTGAAAAAAATATATTTAAGAATATTTTAGTTCATTTGTCAATGTCTAACTACCCATTTTGCCTTTTTAAAAAAGTGATCTCAGTCTATTTCATTTGTTCAATAATATCTAACAGTTAAGAAAAAGGAAGAAAAATATGCTAGTGACATAGATATGTACTTTTAGAGACACATAAAATGAAAGCCAGAAAGATAAAAAGACTTATTTTATAAATAGAAGAATGTAGTATTTAAATTTAACTCTTTCCATTTATATTGTCCACTGCTATATTTCTTATATTAGTAATACAAATGAGTAATTTTATATCTTGCTTTTTAAAAATCTAGATTTAGATTTTTAGGTTTTTAAATCTAAATCTAGACCTTTTTCTTCCTATTTTACTTACACTGTATTTCTTTATTTCTCTTTCCATACATGCAGTGGTAATGATGACTGATGAATAAAATGAGTGATTTATTAGGTCTTCTCCATTTTGCTCACCTCACAGCTGTTTGATTATGGAATTCTGTTGCTCCTTACATTCACTGACTGACATGGAGAATCCTGAACACAACTCAGGTGAGCTCACAACCGTGAAGATGCCTACTTACTTTTCTTACATCTTTATTTTGACATAGTAGTGACATTAGTGAAAGTGCATTCTTGTAAACAGAATTCTAAATTAGAAAGAGAATTCTAAATTAGCAGCAATGGCAGTACTAAGTAAGAGCTCCAAGTGTCAGATCTACTCTCAACTTTAACAGGATAAAGCACATTTTCAAAGTGATCATTTATTTTGTAAACAAATATTCTTGTTGGGATTAAATTGAGATGGTAGTAGATGCTGTATAAAATTTTTTTCTTATAGATATAAACATCACCTATTTTCTTTACAAACTATTAAAGTTAACTTAGTGACTATGACAAACTCATTAGGACTGTATTTTTGCTTTATATAAAATGCCCTCAAACTTAAATATAATTTCCATGTAGTAATAGAGTCCATGTCTCTGGATCATCTATTACCTGCATCCTATTTTTAAGATAGTAATTAGAAACTTAAGACGAATTAAGTCAGTCTTCTTTATTGTCTCCCATGTTTCCGAGTGAAAGTGAAAGCTACATTCCTCTGAGGCCCTGCAGGAACAGATTCACCTTCCAGCTCATCTGCTATTCTTTTTTACTTTTCTCCAGGCTTAGGGACTTTCTTTTCTTGTGAGCCACGCTAGTTTTAGGCCTGCCTCAGGGCTTCTGCACAGGCTGTTATCTCTGGTTGGAATGTTCTTTTCCTAGTTATCTATGAAAACAGATAATCACTTCACTTCCTTTAAAATTTACAACTGTCTTTTCAACCAGGCCTATCTTGACTACTGTATTTCAGATTACAATTCATACTCTCAATCTCCTTTGTTTTATGGTTTTTCTTCTTTTCATACTTCTTTTTAATATGCTATAAAATTATCTGCGATCTTGATAGCAGATAATGTGTATGATATCTTTAACTGGACTAAGATACAATGTATTCATGTTGGGAAAATTGATTTTACAAGCTGTAATGATATCCAGTGACTGAATGCATAAATAAATGATAAATTTAAAAATATTATATAATTTAATTGTTTTGTGTCTTATTATCATTTTTCCATACCTCTTATCATAGAATATAACTTCCAAAGGGAATAGATCCTTTGTGTCAACCAATGGTCTCTCTAGTATCCAGGAAGGCTTGGGGCATAGTATGTATCCAACTAGTATTTGTTTTTTTAATTGTAAGAGGGCACAAGTGCTCACTAGAGGGAGAGAAACATGCAGAGAGAGAAAGAGAGAGAGAGAAAGAGAAAGAATAGGAGAGGGAGAAGAAAGTATCCGCAATGGGGTATGGTCACACTATGATCCCTTCTCCATTTCTCCATCCTTTGGGATTTTGGGTAGGCATACACATACATTCCGTGTGTTTTTCAAGATGTCGGGACCAGGATTCGAATGATCATCCATATGAGATCTGGTTCTTTAGCCACTAGGCCATGGGGTCGGCCCATACTCAAGTAGTATTTATTGGATAAACAAAAATTATTATAATATTAATAAACACTCAAGTAGTATTTATTGGATAAACAAACATTACTATAATATTAATAGAGTGGAGTGGGATAAAGACTGGAAGCAGAGCAGACTAGGAATACCTACATTTAAATATGAAATGCCAGGCATAGTGCCAAAGCACATCTATGTCATTTAGAATGGAAGGGATATGGCTATAACTTCAGAATGCATAGGTCCTCACAGGTACGTGAAACAGTGATCTGGAAGGATTTCTCCTATTTCATTTGATCAGTTAAGCAGTCTAAAAGGAGTGCTAAATTCTTCTTAGCCTGTCTTGAACCAGCAGAAGAAAGGAATAAAAACCTAAGAAAACTTGGATTTCTCATGGATTATGACTGACAGCACACCTTATTTCCTAGAGACTTTACTATTTTTTTTTTATATAAAAGGAAGAAAAAAAGCTTCATTATGAGATTCAGAAAGAAATATTTTGTCATTTTAGGACTTTTGAGTGATAAGATTACAGAAACACAGGCAGTCTCCTGACAACCCAATAGATTTTGTGGGAAGAAAAACACACACAAATAAAGGCAATTTATTCTTTGCTATCACAAGATGCATCACAAGATGCCATTTTAGAGCGTCATCTGGGGTCAAGAGGTTGAGAATGTGTTCCTGGAGGCAAATCATATTACTTTATGTCTTGGACAATAACTATTCAACTAAGCAAAACTATCAGTTAGAGAATCAACAAGAGGAAGAAATCTGGGGGTGTATCATTTTCTCATTCAAAATATGCCCTTGGAAAAGAAATATTTAGTGAAAATAAGTTGAATTGACTCAAAAATAGCCATCCACAAATATGGTTCTTTAACCAGCTACAATTATTTTATCAGTGTTAAATTCATCTCCAACAATGAAAAAAAATTTAAAAAAAGATTCTATAATTAAAATACTCTCAGAAATATATAGTGGAATATTGCATTTTCAGCTACTTTTATTATATATCCTATGCAAAGCTGAGAAAACATTGACCTCATTCCTAGTGTATAGCACCAACATTTAGATACTTATTAATCCAATAATTTGCATTTGAATTTGCATATATTAGTAGGAATTAATTTTTAACCTTTGAAATTGTGAATGTTTTATTCTTTATCTTAACCTCTGGTTTTCCACAGGTTAAGACAATTCTCATGAAATATTCTCATCATTTCATCTTAACTCTAAAGAACTTCAAAGAAACAGATTTTTTTATCTCTCTCTTTTTAAAGGTTTATGCCTTAGGGCCTCTGAGCTCACTAATAAGAGACAGAGACAGTGAGAAATCATCCTGTATGGTGGGCAATGCCACAATCCTCTTTTCTTCATTCTCCTCCTGGGATCTTAGCCATGCATGCACATGTGCCTGGCCTGATTTTCAAGTCACTGGGTCCAGGACTCAAACTGCAGTTGGCCATGTGGGAGTCCAGTGATGTAGCTGCTATGCCATCTGCTGGCTCCAAGTTCTTTATCTCATAACCTGTGTTAGTAGACTACAGGTACAGACTTTCCAAATTCCTTATCTTAAACTTCTGTACCAATTGTTCTTTTTTTTTTTTTTTGTACCAATTGTTCTTAAAGCTGATCTTAAAATTATCTGAAAAACAATTGTGTTCATAATAAAATTCCTCTTAGTTTTCAACAGATAAGCGTATCCCTCATCCACTATAGATCTTAATAATAGACATTATCCTAGATCCTAAAATCTAAAGAATACCAAACTAATGAAATACTCAAAATATATGTCTATATATATACATATATATATGTATATATATATGTGTATATATATATGTGTATATATATATATCATGTTAGATATGAATCAGGGCATATAAGTACATATACACATACACATCTGTACATGCATGCACATATGTGACACAACATATATGTACACATATGTTATATGTTAGATAGATATGTGATATATGTGTTAGGTGTTTAGCAGGGCCATAAAAATGGACATTGGAACATTTAGGGCATGTCTGAGTTGAGACATGCCCTAATTGAGTGGCATTGAGTGGAGTAATGCCCTAGTTGAGTGATTGAGTGGAGTAATGAAAATAATGAAAATTTACAGATAGTGGACCAGTCAGTGATATGGTGATTAAGATAGCTGGATCTCACATGATCAACTGTGTGACTTGAGTCCTAGACTCAGAAGCTTGAAAAACACACTGGGCATGTGCGCATCTGTACCCAAAATCCCAAAAGGAGGGAGGAATGGATAAGGGGTTGTGGTGTGACTATCTGCCATGAGAGCAGCTTTCTTGTTTTCCTATTTCTCTCTCTGTCTCTGTCTCTCTCTGGGAGTGCATACACCTTCTGGCCAAAAAAAAAAAAAAAAAAAAGTCTAGCTTTGGATCAAAGTAAAAATAACAATAAGAAGTACATGCTAAAAATACCCTTAGCATGTATTAAATTTAACTAGCATTTGACAGTTCTTAATATGAGGTCTAAAAATGTCATGGTTTACTGGTGCTGACTCTTAAATATAACTAGAATGATGTGGAGACACTGAAAATTTTAACAGCACATTGGATAAAATCCATAGACAGTGTGTAATTAAAAAAATCATAAGGTAGCTAAATAATATTTCATTAATTATATAATAAAATGTTAATATAAATTTAGTGCACCATCTTTGTCCTCTCAGAAGATATTTAATATTTAAAAATTCTTTCTAACAAAACTTAAAATTTATGCTAGTTGCCAGACTGCTTAAATTGTAGCTTCTCATAACTTTTATTTCATTAAATATGAAAGAACTAATTTTTCATAGTATTAAAAAAAACTAGTGGAATTAATTTTAACTTTTATTCTTGGTTCTTATTTACATAACCCCCAAAGGCAAATAGCAGGGTTCCATACAAATACTCATACACACACACACACACACACACATTTATTAAAGGAATAACTTTTAACTCAACTCTTACCTCATTAATACATTTAGTTACACATTACATTAATTTATTACAAATAATTAATGAAAAATGACTTATTGATTTATCTTCTCATATTTGTAAATTACGTAGAATAAAATTATTTGATTATGTTATGTCCTCATAATTTTAATTTTTACTTATTTTTAGTTATATAGTCTGTAGTTTATATCTTAATGGATGACCTGTTTCTCCAAATTTCAAGGTGGCAATTTGCTCTGTCACCTCAGTTCTCTGACATGTACAGAAGTCACTGATTTTCAGTTAGTACCATTTTTCCATTCTGGGTTGATATCAGTTAATTTTTTTCTTTATTTGCCTACTTATTTGCAAACCTAAAATTTTTTGATGGAAGCCATACATTGTAAATTTTACCAATTTGTTTACTGTATATTTTCACAGCCCTACACACACACACACACACACACACACACACGTACAGACACACACATCTTTAAATTTATTTTATTTTTTATTAGACTTTTGCTATAGGTCATGTGAGCTTGCCAGAGAGACAGGCAAAATGTAAGAAATCACCCCGCATGGGGGATAGCCACTCCACAATCCCTTCTCCTCCATTCTCCTCTTGAGATCTTGGGCATGCATGCACATGCGCCTGGTGTGTTTTAAGTGGTCAGGTCCAGAACTTGAACCATGGTTGACCATGTGTGAGTTCAGAGCTTGAACCACTATGCCACCTCCTGGTCCCAATATTATTGAGGGTTTTTTTTAGGTTGCAGTTAAGTTACTTGGAAATAGTTGGATCTGCTTGGATTTAGCCTTGTATGGAAGAAATATGGTTATGTTTATTCTAGAGCAAATGATTCCCACCACTGAAGCAAGACATTTTTTGTGTATTCTCCCTATGCCACTGAATTTTAGAGTTTTGAATCCGGCTGGTGGGAGTGATCACTATTCCTGGGCCCATGTGCATATAAATGTGTTCTAATCCTTTCATGCGATGGATTATTTGCCTGACTCTTGCTTCCTTTCATGCATGCACTGACCAGTATTCAGCTCAGCAGTCAAGTGGGGCCCTTTGCAGATCCTTGCTGTTCTCAGTGCAGGATTTGCCTCTCTGCTATCTTTCCTGAGACCTCTAACTGTCTTGGTGTCTTTGGACCCTTAGGCTATCTCCTCAAATTAGGAATTCTGTAAACTCTACTTGGGCTCCCTTCCTTATGCATTTCCTGTGAGCTTTGTAAAGGCAGTAAGCTGGGCCACCACAGGGCTAACATCATTTATTTCTCATCTTGAAGAGACTCCTGGCTTTAGTTTTCTCATGGTCAATGTGTAGAGAATCACCTTTCCATGTATTTTGTTCCGTATCTGGTGACCAGAATGCTAATTCTGGTCCCTATTATTCTACTGTGGCCAAAAGTAAAAGTTCACTGGTAGCTCTTGAGCACTTGAAATGTGGCTAATGCAACGTTCAAAGTAATTGTATAAAATACATTCTAAATTTTGAAGTGTTAGCATCAAAGCTAATGTAAAATATCAAATTGATACTTTTGTAGTTGTTACATTTCGACATGATGTGTTTAGATGTATTGACTTGAGTAATATATATTATTAAGTTCCTTTTACCTATTTCTGCTTTTTCCAATGTGACTTGTGAAAAATTTAAAATTATTTATATAGTCTTATTACATATCCATTGCACAGGGTTGATTTAGACATTCTGAAGAATGTCATTTTCACTCACTGAATTTCATAACATTATATTAACAGAACCCGGGGATCAGAAAATGGAAAGTACATTGGATGTTTTGTTAAGTACAGAGAGTGCTCCAGAGAGTGATATTATACTATACATGGCTTTGTGGTAGGTTTCCATGGCCATGGGACACAGGCGGAAAATACCTAGGCCTGGTTTATGGGTAGGTTAGCTTGATGAATTGATATAAATGGAAATAAACTGCTGCTGCGTTACAGTAGGTGTGACCTTTAAAGACAGTGTTGAAGGGAAATATTTCCACTTGGCATAGCCTTAAGCAATATACTTGGTCTTTCACTTGGTATGGAGAGACAATTGGCCTGAGGTCAGAATATAGATGGAATTCTTGGCTATGACAAATCGCTTGTTCAGTTAGTCAAGAGCCTGAAAGGAAAAGTATCGGGAGATTTGAGATAAAGAAATGTATCAAAGAATGACTTCTGGAAGTGGGCCCAACGTGTTCAAATGTTTGTATCCATAGAAATACCACTGATGTTGCAATCATACTAGAGGTGGTACTGAACAACAATCTGTATGATGATTGGTCAGTTTACGGCTCATACACCTATAATGGCATTATCAGACCCTATATGAGTGATTATGGCATTATAGTTGCAGGATAGAAACTTTATCTAAGCCCCAAAACATATGTCTCTCATCACAATGTTGACTTACTACTGCTGAGTTGAATGTTTGGCTGGTAGTCATAGAGACCAGTACTGAGCTGGTGACCAGTACTGGCACCAGCCAGTCCCCTGTTATAAGCTGATTCTATCAGACCTACTCTTCTGTACAAGGAGCAGATACTGCATTAGTCTTTTCATGATTGACGTGTATACTGAGTGTGATTTTCCTTCCCTGCCTTCAGTGTCTAAACCAACATCCTACCTGAGGGCTCAGTCTGAAGGTTTTACTTTAGCCTGAGTCCCCACAAGACATTGCTTCAAAACAAGTGACAAACTTTGCAATAAATATCTGACAGTGGAAACATGACATTTCCACACTACCCAGGAATTGTGGACCTGAGAATGGTCTCTTAAAGGTATAGAAGAGGATCCAGTTTGGCATATATTTTGAAATGACTACAGTGTCCCCTGCCTGTGACAGAAACCAACGGGTAGAGGCAGAAATTGACCTCTTACCATCACTCCCAGCGACTCCCTTGAGAATTTGTGTTTCACATCCATGAATATTTAGGCTCACTATGACAAAAGGTCTTGGTTCTCAGAGAAAGGAAGCATTTACCAGAAGACATAATAAAGTTTTTGGTCACCTTCCAGTGAACACATGTAAAGAAACAAGGCAAAAAGTTTATTTTATAATGCTAGTAACTATCATTCAAAATTAATATAAAGCATCGATGCCTTTAAAAATGTAGCATATATTGGGACCAGCAATTGGTGTAACAGCTATGTCGCTGGACTCCCACATGGTCGACCGTAGTGTCCTGGACCTGATGGCTTAAACTCATATGTGTGCATGCCCAAAATCCTGAGAGGAGAATGGAAGAGAGGGGATTGCAGCGTGGCTATCCACCCTGGGGAGTGATTTCTTGCTGTCTGTCTCTCTGTCTTTCTGGCAAGTGCACACGCCTTATAGCAAAAACCTCTCCCCCCCCAAAAAAAAATGTAGCATATATCTCCTTGGGGTGTAATCTACTGGAAAATATTATATATAAAACTGAATCCAGAAGAGATAGAAAATATAGACGTGATAAAAAAAGTTTAAATTTTTATGTAAAAAATTGAGTCTGATTTCTCTGATTGGTTTGACAATAAAAACTAATTTTGCCTCTTAGTTTATAAGGATGACATTTTCCAAAAAGACACCTCAGATATATCTATTTTGCAGTTCTGAAATTTTACCAAAAATATTCAAATCACATAAGATAAAATTATTTTGTAGAAACTATTGTGTTCCAAAGAAGTAGTGATTCATACAGTATTCTGATTTTTTTTAATCCTTTGTGTGTATGTCAGGTTAAACTAGGTACCTCTAAAGGAATATATGACAAGTATGATTAGTATTTATTTGATATCTTTTATTGTATCAAATAAAATACATGTACTTTGAAAAATATTTAAAAATGAAATTACATTATAAGTGTATTTTGTTGCAAAAGTGAAAATCTATGCATACTTTTTCATAATACCCATTTTCTATGAACACCCCCCTCATGTGTCACATAACTAAAGGATTTCATCAGTCTCAGATGGTTTGTGGAGAAATAGCTTATCAAATAGAAGATATAATGTATAATAAGCATAAATTATATAAAAGAATAAAACAAGCAGAGAGTTTAGCATATTTTTTTTCCTTCACATCCCTCTTCCTCCCAGGAAAGTCAAATTATTTATACTTTTAAAAAAAATTTAGAAAGATTTTTGCTAGAGAGTGCATATGCTCACCAGAGAGAGAAAGACAAAAAGAAAGTAATAAATCACTTCCCAGGGCAATTGCCACACCACAATCCCTTCTCCTCCATTCTCCTCTAGAGATTTTGGGCATGCGTACACACAGGCCCAGCATGAGTTTAAGCTCCCAGGTCTGGGACTTGAATTATGGTTAACTATGTGAGAGTCCAGTGACATACCATTATGCCCTTCTGCTGGTCCCTCTGCTTATTTTTAAAAATACTAAATTAGAGTTCGGTTTGAAATAGAATTAAACTGTGTTTTAGAGAAAAAATATGACTTTAAATTGATTCTGGGGAAAAATGTATGAAAATATAATAAGACACAAATATTCTTAATCCTCATATGTGCATCTTTTCACATGTATGGTACAATTTGAAATAACCAAAATTCAATAGAAAATTTAATAAGCAAATATATAAAAAAGTTATTTTATTTTTTTAATTAAAAACTTTTAAAAAGAATTATTTTATTTAAGTTTATTTATTTATTTATTTATTTTAATTTGACCAGAGAGCAACAGAGTGAGTGAGTAAGAAAGAGAGGGAAAGTGGGAAAGCAAGCCTCTAGATCTGAGACTTGAACAGCAGTTGACCATGTGGAAGTCCAGTGTTCTTAACAACCACACCACCTTCTGGCCCCTAGGAAAAGATTTTTAAAATTAAGGGTATTATTCTTCAGCCCAGCTAAAACTAATATTAGAATTAAGAATCTTCCAATTTTCTAGATCTACCTTCTTCTGATTTCATAATTTTTATTCTACTAAAATTATTGTTTTAAGCCACATGAATTTTAGACTAAGTCCATCTCAGATAAGGGCAGATGTCTTATTAATTACGTCATGAGGAAGTTGGTTTCTGGGATTTCTATGCATCACCCTTCTGAGGTTGAGTTATTACAGTTATTAAAACGAATGTAGATGATGGGGGCAGCAGGTGGCGTGGTTAATGTAGTAGACTCCCACATGGCTGACCACAGTTCAAGTCTTGAACCTGGAAGCTTGAAACTCACACCTGGTATGTGCATGCCTGTTCAAAATTCCAGGAGGAGAATTGAGAAGTGATTGAAGTATGGCTATGCCCCATGGTGGGGTAATCTCTCACTTTTCCTCTCATCCCCTCTTTCCGGCAAGTGTACTTGCCTTATAGCAAAAACCCTAAATAAGAACCTGATGATAAAGTTAAGGAAATATAAACTGTCGGATTGTCAGAAAAGTCATGATGTGTTTTTCTATGCAAGAAATGTGAAAAGACTTTTCCAACGACCCAATATATTAATCATTCAAATGTAGACTCTATGGCAAGTGGCTGGTATTTTGTGTTAGTATCGAGGACAAGGACAAGAACATGTACTGTCTGCTCTTCATGTTTCTAAAAGTCAGGAAAGGGAATTAATTCCCTTTTTACTCTTCAGACCCGCTATGTTTGGGGAAAACAGTTCCAGCTTCCTGTAGTTCCTTCTCTTACTGTGCCAAAAGTAGAGTAATAATTTTGACTGGTGAGTTGGGAGAAAGAACTGAGATGTGTTTTTTCCTAGTCATCCTTGTTGCTATCTGCCTATTGAGAGTGTACTGTGGTCTGTTCTGTGCCTTGAGATAAAGTGCCTTTCCTCATGGGGTGATCTGGGTTGTCTTAAATTATGCAAGGAACTGGGAGTATGAGTTGAGGATGAAGCCTTAGCAAGTCCTTAGAGTCACTGCACATCCCTGCCATTCTCATCTCTCTCTGATGTCTGTATTTCTCATTGTTTCCACATTAAGAAAAGAAGTTGGGTGTTACTTATTGACCATGAACCCATGAATATGGCGTGTGTCACTGTCCCACAGAGAATGTTGTTTTCCACAACAAAAGAGTGTACTTACTATAACTTAGACTCCACATATGGGGGTACTCTATCAGATCACTGTTCTAATGCGTTTTGGGATTTAAGTTTATGTTCGTTTCCTATTGAGAGGATCAGTTGATTTCAATGCAATTGGAGGCCTTCAGTCTGATCTGGTAAATCAATGTCTGGAAAAAGAGATAAAATAGAGGAAAACCCTTACTATGAGTGGAAAAATACTGCAGTAACATGACTCACTCCTAATGGGTAAGTGGCATCATCTTCAGAATCAGGACAGTGCATTACTTTGGCATTTGTAACCCTAACTCAGGACAGAACAATGGATGCTCTGCTTTTAAGATTTCGCTAAGCTCCTGATTGAGGGAAGAATGACATTCATATTCATTTCATATCCAAGTAATTCACTGTATGACCTTGATTTTTTTTTGTTTCCATAGCTTATGACTGGGATATCAGATCACAAAATGACAAATCTCATAATGGATTATAAAATATTAATTGTGTAGGTCTGATCACCAAAAATACATATTCTAGTCCAATAGCTAAACTTAATTTACAGGGCAAATTAAACCATCACTTTTATAGTTATGACTTTAACGTTTACCTTTCTCTGCTGTGAATTTCTTTCTCAAGCAACCTATGGATAGAAAAATTTGTTATTCAGCATGACTCTGAATCAAACAGTATGCAATGCATTTTAATTATTTTCCAAACAAATATACAATCAGAGTGTGTTTTAGAAAATATGAATTCATGCAGAGGTGAGTGCGAGGTGGACTTAACACAATAGATAATGCTATGCTACACAATGCTGTAGTCATGGGTAGATGAAGATATGAGGAGATTGATTCAAGAATTTGGGGATGAATCAATTCTAATATTGACTAAAAGGGAAAAAAGACTCAAATTAAATTTATTATGTCATTGAGTGATCATCAAAACTATGATATTTTTAGAGAGATTTTTGCTATAGGGCACATGCACTTCCTGGAGAGACAGAGAGACAGAGAGACAAAAAGTGAGAAATCACCACCAAGAGGGGATAGCCACACCACAATCCCTTCTCCTTCACTTTCCTGTTGGGATTTTGAGCTCTCACATACAAACACCCAGCATGAGATTTAAGCTGCCCGGTCTGGGACTCAAACCGTGGTCAATTATGTGGGAGTTCCGTGATGTGACCATTACACTATATGCTGATCCCAACAGATAATTAATGTATTCATTATATATAATATTTCATATAATCAGTTGACTGACTAAATAACGCAGGAGAACTAAATTCAATGTGAAGTAAGCATTAGAAAACTGAGTTTCCTTTTTCTTTGGAAAGTTTCATAAAACTTGCATAAGAAGAAAGACAATAGATACAAATATTTTTAAAATTATTATTCTCAGACTTACAGAGGTTTCTTATATAATAAATGACCCTAGTGCTAAATGTGGCCAAATTACTCTTTTCATTTGCATCTCAGGTTAAGAAAATGATTCTTACAAAAAGTACAGTGAAGTGATGGATGGCGACACTGTCTATTGGAAAGAAAGTGAATTAACCACAATGAAATTACACTTTTAGATTAAGGCAGCAGTCCTCAAACTTTTTGGCACCAAGGATCAATTTTGTGGAAGATCATTTTTCCACAGACTGTGGAGGAGGGGGCGATGATTTAGAAATGATTCAAGTGCATTACTTTTATTGTGCACTTTATTATTATTACATTGTAATATAAAATTAAATAGTTATACAACTCACCGTAATGTGAATCAGTAGATTTACCAGAAGACATAATAAAGTTTTTGGTCACCTTCCAGTGAACACATGTAAAGAAACAAGGCAAAAAGTTTATTTTATAATGCTAGTAACTATCATTCAAAATTAATATAAAGCATCGATGCCTTTAAAAATGTAGCATATATTGGGACCAGCAATTGGTGTAACAGCTATGTCGCTGGACTCCCACATGGTCGACCGTAGTGTCCTGGACCTGATGGCTTAAACTCATATGTGTGCATGCCCAAAATCCTGAGAGGAGAATGGAAGAGAGGGGATTGCAGCGTGGCTATCCACCCTGGGGAGTGATTTCTTGCTGTCTGTCTCTCTGTCTTTCTGGCAAGTGCACACGCCTTATAGCAAAAACCTCTCCCCCCCCCAAAAAAAATGTAGCATATATCTCCTTGGGGTGTAATCTACTGGAAAATATTATATATAAAACTGAATCCAGAAGAGATAGAAAATATAGACGTGATAAAAAAAGTTTAAATTTTTATGTAAAAAATTGAGTCTGATTTCTCTGATTGGTTTGACAATAAAAACTAATTTTGCCTCTTAGTTTATAAGGATGACATTTTCCAAAAAGACACCTCAGATATATCTATTTTGCAGTTCTGAAATTTTACCAAAAATATTCAAATCACATAAGATAAAATTATTTTGTAGAAACTATTGTGTTCCAAAGAAGTAGTGATTCATACAGTATTCTGATTTTTTTTAATCCTTTGTGTGTATGTCAGGTTAAACTAGGTACCTCTAAAGGAATATATGACAAGTATGATTAGTATTTATTTGATATCTTTTATTGTATCAAATAAAATACATGTACTTTGAAAAATATTTAAAAATGAAATTACATTATAAGTGTATTTTGTTGCAAAAGTGAAAATCTATGCATACTTTTTCATAATACCCATTTTCTATGAACACCCCCCTCATGTGTCACATAACTAAAGGATTTCATCAGTCTCAGATGGTTTGTGGAGAAATAGCTTATCAAATAGAAGATATAATGTATAATAAGCATAAATTATATAAAAGAATAAAACAAGCAGAGAGTTTAGCATATTTTTTTTCCTTCACATCCCTCTTCCTCCCAGGAAAGTCAAATTATTTATACTTTTAAAAAAAATTTAGAAAGATTTTTGCTAGAGAGTGCATATGCTCACCAGAGAGAGAAAGATGAAAAGAAAGTAATAAATCACTTCCCAGGGCAATTGCCACACCACAATCCCTTCTCCTCCATTCTCCTCTAGAGATTTTGGGCATGCGTACACACAGGCCCAGCATGAGTTTAAGCTCCCAGGTCTGGGACTTGAATTATGGTTAACTATGTGAGAGTCCAGTGACATACCATTATGCCCTTCTGCTGGTCCCTCTGCTTATTTTTAAAAATACTAAATTAGAGTTCGGTTTGAAATAGAATTAAACTGTGTTTTAGAGAAAAAATATGACTTTAAATTGATTCTGGGGAAAAATGTATGAAAATATAATAAGACACAAATATTCTTAATCCTCATATGTGCATCTTTTCACATGTATGGTACAATTTGAAATAACCAAAATTCAATAGAAAATTTAATAAGCAAATATATAAAAAAGTTATTTTATTTTTTTAATTAAAAACTTTTAAAAAGAATTATTTTATTTAAGTTTATTTATTTATTTATTTATTTTAATTTGACCAGAGAGCAACAGAGTGAGTGAGTAAGAAAGAGAGGGAAAGTGGGAAAGCAAGCCTCTAGATCTGAGACTTGAACAGCAGTTGACCATGTGGAAGTCCAGTGTTCTTAACAACCACACCACCTTCTGGCCCCTAGGAAAAGATTTTTAAAATTAAGGGTATTATTCTTCAGCCCAGCTAAAACTAATATTAGAATTAAGAATCTTCCAATTTTCTAGATATACCTTCTTCTGATTTCATAATTTTTATTCTACTAAAATTATTGTTTTAAGCCACATGAATTTTAGACTAAGTCCATCTCAGATAAGGGCAGATGTCTTATTAATTACGTCATGAGGAAGTTGGTTTCTGGGATTTCTATGCATCACCCTTCTGAGGTTGAGTTATTACAGTTATTAAAACGAATGTAGATGATGGGGGCAGCAGGTGGCGTGGTTAATGTAGTAGACTCCCACATGGCTGACCACAGTTCAAGTCTTGAACCTGGAAGCTTGAAACTCACACCTGGTATGTGCATGCCTGTTCAAAATTCCAGGAGGAGAATTGAGAAGTGATTGAAGTATGGCTATGCCCCATGGTGGGGTAATCTCTCACTTTTCCTCTCATCCCCTCTTTCCGGCAAGTGTACTTGCCTTATAGCAAAAACCCTAAATAAGAACCTGATGATAAAGTTAAGGAAATATAAACTGTCGGATTGTCAGAAAAGTCATGATGTGTTTTTCTATGCAAGAAATGTGAAAAGACTTTTCCAACGACCCAATATATTAATCATTCAAATGTAGACTCTATGGCAAGTGGCTGGTATTTTGTGTTAGTATCGAGGACAAGGACAAGAACATGTACTGTCTGCTCTTCATGTTTCTAAAAGTCAGGAAAGGGAATTAATTCCCTTTTTACTCTTCAGACCCGCTATGTTTGGGGAAAACAGTTCCAGCTTCCTGTAGTTCCTTCTCTTACTGTGCCAAAAGTAGAGTAATAATTTTGACTGGTGAGTTGGGAGAAAGAACTGAGATGTGTTTTTTCCTAGTCATCCTTGTTGCTATCTGCCTATTGAGAGTGTACTGTGGTCTGTTCTGTGCCTTGAGATAAAGTGCCTTTCCTCATGGGGTGATCTGGGTTGTCTTAAATTATGCAAGGAACTGGGAGTATGAGTTGAGGATGAAGCCTTAGCAAGTCCTTAGAGTCACTGCACATCCCTGCCATTCTCATCTCTCTCTGATGTCTGTATTTCTCATTGTTTCCACATTAAGAAAAGAAGTTGGGTGTTACTTATTGACCATGAACCCATGAATATGGCGTGTGTCACTGTCCCACAGAGAATGTTGTTTTCCACAACAAAAGAGTGTACTTACTATAACTTAGACTCCACATATGGGGGTACTCTATCAGATCACTGTTCTAATGCGTTTTGGGATTTAAGTTTATGTTCGTTTCCTATTGAGAGGATCAGTTGATTTCAATGCAATTGGAGGCCTTCAGTCTGATCTGGTAAATCAATGTCTGGAAAAAGAGATAAAATAGAGGAAAACCCTTACTATGAGTGGAAAAATACTGCAGTAACATGACTCACTCCTAATGGGTAAGTGGCATCATCTTCAGAATCAGGACAGTGCATTACTTTGGCATTTGTAACCCTAACTCAGGACAGAACAATGGATGCTCTGCTTTTAAGATTTCGCTAAGCTCCTGATTGAGGGAAGAATGACATTCATATTCATTTCATATCCAAGTAATTCACTGTATGACCTTGATTTTTTTTTGTTTCCATAGCTTATGACTGGGATATCAGATCACAAAATGACAAATCTCATAATGGATTATAAAATATTAATTGTGTAGGTCTGATCACCAAAAATACATATTCTAGTCCAATAGCTAAACTTAATTTACAGGGCAAATTAAACCATCACTTTTATAGTTATGACTTTAACGTTTACCTTTCTCAGCTGTGAATTTCTTTCTCAAGCAACCTATGGATAGAAAAATTTGTTATTCAGCATGACTCTGAATCAAACAGTATGCAATGCATTTTAATTATTTTCCAAACAAATATACAATCAGAGTGTGTTTTAGAAAATATGAATTCATGCAGAGGTGAGTGCGAGGTGGACTTAACACAATAGATAATGCTATGCTACACAATGCTGTAGTCATGGGTAGATGAAGATATGAGGAGATTGATTCAAGAATTTGGGGATGAATCAATTCTAATATTGACTAAAAGGGAAAAAAGACTCAAATTAAATTTATTATGTCATTGAGTGATCATCAAAACTATGATATTTTTAGAGAGATTTTTGCTATAGGGCACATGCACTTCCTGGAGAGACAGAGAGACAGAGAGACAAAAAGTGAGAAATCACCACCAAGAGGGGATAGCCACACCACAATCCCTTCTCCTTCACTTTCCTGTTGGGATTTTGAGCTCTCACATACAAACACCCAGCATGAGATTTAAGCTGCCCGGTCTGGGACTCAAACCGTGGTCAATTATGTGGGAGTCCCGTGATGTGACCATTACACTATATGCTGATCCCAACAGATAATTAATGTATTCATTATATATAATATTTCATATAATCAGTTGACTGACTAAATAACGCAGGAGAACTAAATTCAATGTGAAGTAAGCATTAGAAAACTGAGTTTCCTTTTTCTTTGGAAAGTTTCATAAAACTTGCATAAGAAGAAAGACAATAGATACAAATATTTTTAAAATTATTATTCTCAGACTTACAGAGGTTTCTTATATAATAAATGACCCTAGTGCTAAATGTGGCCAAATTACTCTTTTCATTTGCATCTCAGGTTAAGAAAATGATTCTTACAAAAAGTACAGTGAAGTGATGGATGGCGACACTGTCTATTGGAAAGAAAGTGAATTAACCACAATGAAATTACACTTTTAGATTAAGGCAGCAGTCCTCAAACTTTTTGGCACCAAGGATCAATTTTGTGGAAGATCATTTTTCCACAGACTGTGGAGGAGGGGGCGATGATTTAGAAATGATTCAAGTGCATTACTTTTATTGTGCACTTTATTATTATTACATTGTAATATAAAATTAAATAGTTATACAACTCACCGTAATGTGAATCAGTAGGAATCCTGAGCTTGTTTTCCTGTAAAAGACAGTCCCATCTTGGGCTCCTATGAGAATCTAATGCTGCCACTGAAGTGACAGTAGGAGAAGCTCAGGCAGTAATGGGAAGACTGGGGAGTGGCTGCAAATACAGATGAAGCTTGGCTCATTCACCTGTGCTCACCTCATGCTGTGTGTTCCAGTTCCTCACAGGTCCAAACTGTACAATTCTGGTCCATGGCCTGGGGATTGGGGACCCTACATTAAGGTACTTCTTTAATGAATCTTTAGTTTACAAAATCATGCTAATGATCTTTTTAATCAGAGAATATTTTAGCCCATAATGAGTGCTAACTATGTTTCCTATCACCCTCACAAAGAAGTTATTTATAAAATTGGGGGAACGAGGAACCAGCAGTTAGCATAATGGCTATGTTGTTGGACTCCCACGTAGTCGACCGCGGTTCGTGTCCCGGACCCAGTGGCTTAAAACTTACGCTGGGCACGTGTGCGTGCGTGCCCAAGATCCCAAGA
>NW_006160124.1:1168708-1180666 GCF_000334495.1 Tupaia belangeri chinensis
TGTCTCTCTTTGTCTGGCGAGCGCACATGCCCTATAGCAAAAACCTCTCAAAAAAAAAAAATTGGGGAAACGAACATTCTCAAGGCTTTATTTATTTATTTTATTTATTTATTTTATTTTATTTTATTTTATTTATTTATTTATTTCTGCCAATATTGACACAAACCTTGGAAAGTGCAAATGTTTGTAGTATACTTAGTCAATTATTGGGCAGATTGATTTGATTTGTTTCCATGTGAACTTTGCCCCAATTATAGGCTACAAGGTAGTTCTCAAAGCATTTTGACTTCTAGCTTTCTTACATCAAAATTCTCTTTATATTTTCAACAATCTGGTTACATCTCACCAGTTATATCCCAAGTCAAATTCCAGATTGTCTGTGAGACTTCAACTAACTCCTTCATCTAAAGCAACAAATCTAGTATTTCATCGAACCACCTTGCTTTTCTTCATTTTATCCAGCAAATATTTTTTGAGTACTATAATTTATTAGGAACTGTTGAAAGAGCTGAGGCTAATGCAGCAGGGAAAGGAAAATTTAATTGTTTACTTTTACTGTAATCCCACAGGAATGTGAACTTCACAGAGTGGGATGGTGACCTTAGCTGTCTCGGTCTCCATTGTACAGTCAGTTTCTAGGCGTGTGTCAATTAGTAGACATTCAAGTCATGATGAATGATTGAAATGTTTAAAACTTTGACTAAGTCTACCTTTTTGACTTACCAGCATCCAGTGCTGCTGTCTATTCTCTCTATAAAAATACTGACTGTGAATCCTAAAAATAATCATGATAATGGATTTTTCTCTGGTATGTCTGGTTACTCTGCCTTCATTAGTTGACATTATCCAGATCTGATTTTTCTCAAAATTATTTATGGCAGTAATGTTAGATTTTTTTTTATCGATCATGTAACAAAGTACCATAAATTTAGTGACAAAATAATACACATTGAGGGATCAGCAGTTAGCTATGTTGCTGGACTCCCACGTAGTCGACTGCGGTTCGAGTCCCGGACCCGGTGGCTTAAAACTCATGCCAGGTGCGTGTGCGTGCGTGCCCAAGATCCTGAGAGGAGAATGGAGGAGAAGGGATTGCGGCGGGGCCATCCTCCCTGGGGGATGATTTCTCGCTTTCTGTCTCTCTGTCTCTGTCTGGCTGGTGAGTGCACGTGCCTATAGCAAAAAGCCTCTCTAAATAAATAAATAAATAAATAAGTAATATACATTGATTATCTGATAGTTTCAGTGAGTTAGAATTCTGAGTAGGGTACCAGCTGATGCTATCCTTGAGAATTTCTCACAACAGTGCAATTACGATATTAGCCAGGGTTGGGTCTTAAATGGAGGTTCAACTGGAAAAAATATGCTTCAAAATTTATGTGATTGTGTGAAAAAATTTATTCCTTAAGAGTAATTGATCAGTGTATTCTGGATGGAAAATCTCATTTTGTATGCTATAATAATGTATAGTAAATGAATATAAATGAATAAATTTAAAGAAAAAAAAATAAAAAAAAATAAAAGTAATTGAAATGCCAGCCTCCATTTCTAACTGACAATTGACTGGAAATCCCTTTCAGTTCATTGTCATGTTGATGTTTTCAATAAGTCAGCTTGCTTCATCAAAGCATGTAAGCCAAGAAGGAATGTTGTTTACTAGCAAAGAAGTTGCGATTTTGTATACATTAATCACAGAGATGACATATTATCTCCATTGTCATAATCTGTTGGTTAGAAGCAAGACACTATATAGCCCATATTCAAAAAGAAGGACTTTTATAATATGAAAGATGAATCTTTGGACCCTGGGATAATTGAGGGCATCATATCGTCTTCCTGCCACAATAGTTGTTGTACACATGCTTTTTAAGTCATTTGTTATTTAATATTTTATGTTATATGAATGGGACAAAGTTGTTGGCACAAACTGTTCTATACTTTATAAAGACTTGATAAAGTCAATTTGCGCAATGTTTTTGAATACATGTGCACAACAGCACTTTAGAAAAACAGTAATGTATAACTCTTCATGTAGATCTTTTCCAAAAATGCCTATTTTTTGTCCTACTTGGAAAAAAATGCAAATTTGAGTTATAAATTATAACTGGTTTATTATGAATGTGAGTTATAGAACACAGGAAATGTAGATATTTCATTGCATCTTATTGCATTGAAAATATGGGAAGCCCAAATGTTTTGAACAAACTGATTTTGGTGTAGATGTTAGGAAAAAACTCATGGAAATCCCATCTTGAGCACTAACTGGGAGAAATTACCTCCTGGCATGCATGCTGCTCAGAGACTTACAGAAGACTGATAGTCGTTTATCAATAGAGAAAACTGGATTAGAGGGAATCTTTATACAACTTGAGAAATGGGTATCAATGAAAATATGTCATATTTATTTATAAGGATAATGGCATAAAAAACGAGCATGCAGCATCTGGAATTACAAATTCGAAGAAGTCACAGCAACCACTTGCAGCAATGTAGCTTATAGTCAAAACTGTTATTTTTTTAAAAAGTCAGTAAATCCTAGAGCCTTAAAAACCTAAAGCTTTTCTCTTTATTAGTTCAGTGCAGCTACAAAAATCTGCATGGATGGATTCTGAATTATTCAAAGAAACGTGAAAAAATAAACTCACATGAAAAGCCAAATTCTTTTTAGATGACACATTTTCACAACTCAGTGTGAAAAACTTAAAGGAAGGCACCATAAAGACTTTTTATTTTTCTCTTCCATGCGACAGTACAGCGTTCTAGATTGTTTTTAAAGGTGATACCAGGTGGTTGTGGAAAAAAATGTAAGCCAACACTGCAGCTCTTGCAGAATCAGTAAGATTCATTAAACAGAGACATTTATTTTAAATATACATAATATCGTAGATTTAAATTCTTAATTTAGCCTTTAAAAAGTATAGGTGAAAAATATCACCTGAGAGCGATAGTTCTACAAACCTGAACTATAAGAAATAAAGATTGTAGAGTATTAAATGCTTTGGGATCAATTAAAAATGACAGAGGTTTATCTGAAGATTACACAGAACAAAGGTTTGTGGTCAAAGTTCTGGAAAGTAAAACTATTGAAAATACAGACTTATTATATGTATCGACAGAAAAATAATACATATGAAGAAGCTATAAAATTCAGAACCAAAAGTTTCTTGAGTATTACTCAAAAAAAAATCACAGATGTAATTATATGTCAAATTGACTTATAGCTGAATGAACAATTATTTTGATAAAATGTTGGAAGAAATCTCTGAGAATGTATATTCTTCCAAATAACTTAAAATAATTATATCATTAAATAAATATTAGCATGTTCTGTTATCAGGATACGTTAGCTTATAGTTCAATTGGACAGTTGGCTCAGCTGGGACTGTAATGACATTTTTGAAAACAATGCCCCTGTGTTTATACTACTTATGGTGCTTTAACTGTATGAAATGTAAGGAAATGATAGAAATATCTTTTGATGGAAATAGGAGTTTGAGATTTGACCCTGAAAGACTGGCTAACTATAATAAAAATAGTAATGTTGAAATGATCCTTCCCATTGATCCATGAGTAAAAAAGAAAAATATATTTTTGTGGTACTGTGATTTAATTTGCAATGATTGGTTAGAATCTGAATTTACAACAGACTTAAAATCCTTGATTGTTACATAATAGTAAGTACAGAAGTATAAACTCTATGGAGCTGTGGAATGGCATTATTCATATTAGTTGCCTCTTGATCATTTTTTTATTCTGTCTTTGTCCTACTGTTTGATAGTCACAACCACTCAGCAAAATTGCATACATTTTGCAGAGTAATTGATCAAAGATGAACATAAGACCCAAATTGGTCCTGAGTGAAGCTAATAGCACTTACTCTGTGGTTGGGAAAGAGAAGTTATCTTACAGAAGATGTATTATGTGACTGATGGGACCTGATATTATTTTAGCCAGCTTGTTACCATGATAGACACCAGGCTGAAAATGAAATGTATGTAGATGAGGATGGGCAGAGAAAACTGAAGGAAAATGGAACTCAATGGTAAGGCACACCCAAAGTCGATACATGCCTGAAGCCAATCCTTATGTTGAGTGTTCCAGTAATAAGAACTAAAGCATGTGTAAGATAATATATTTTCCATTACTTGCAAAAACAGAAAATAAAAAGAATATAAAAAAAAAACTTTATGTAGAAAACAAGTCTTAAAATCACTGAAAGAACCTGGGAGGATTGAAGACCGGCAAGTAGAATTTTCTAGAGTGACTTCAAAGAAGAGATGGCGCCTGTGTGTGCCAAGCAGCAGAAGTTGTTTCCCCAGGAAACGCCAACACCTATGAGTGCCTGTAATGGCAGCACTGACAGAGCTTTACCTCTGGTGGTGCTGACGCAATTTAAAGCTGTTTGTCTTTTTATATTTAATAGTGAATTCTGCTGGAGACATGGAGGGTTTTTTGCTTCAAAATAAACTATACTTCTACTTGCCAATGTTATTTTCCTCCCCATCCTGATATCTTTGGCTAACAATATTAAATATTTATTAGAGTTACACATAACTGGGAATTATTAGTGATTGACCACAGCTATAACCCATAAACTATTCATGATCTATCTTTAAATTATTGATTGATATTACAAACATACAAGCACCATAATAGAATGAAAGTTTAGCAATTTTTCCAATTGACAAGGATTAAGTAGAAATGTTTCACGCATATACTTTTCTTCTCATTATAAGATGCTGACAATATTAGTAAATGGTATATTTTCATTTCTTTTGATATTGTCTCATCAGTTATCCAGAATCCTACATGAAAGACACCTAATAGGTAAAACAATGCTAGTAAGAACAAATAATAAAAATCATAGTTAACACTTAATGTGGTATTCTCCGTAAACCAAGCACTTTCCATGCCTCAGCTAGTATACTTTTGACAACATCAAGAAGTAGATACTATTATTATTTCCTCTTTACAGATGGGGAAAGAGAACCTGGAAAGCTGGAGAGTAGCAGAGCTGGGATTTGAACTCAGGTAGTCTGGCTCTTGAACTCATGCATTCAACCAGTACAGCAAACTGCAGAATTATAGACTCCACTAGATGTTGAAAAACAGACACATGTATAAAGCTGTTCTCTCTTGGAATTGATCCAAGGGAGTTTTGTAATATAATTTTTTTTTTAATAGAGATATGTAGATGAGGATGGGCAGAGAAAACTGAAGGAAAATGGAACTCAATGGTAAGGCACACCCAAAGTCGATACATGCCTGAAGCCAATCCTTATGTTGAGTGTTCCAGTAATAAGAACTAAAGCATGTGTAAGATAATATATTTTCCATTACTTGCAAAAACAGAAAATAAAAAGAATATAAAAAAAAAACTTTATGTAGAAAACAAGTCTTAAAATCACTGAAAGAACCTGGGAGGATTGAAGACCGGCAAGTAGAATTTTCTAGAGTGACTTCAAAGAAGAGATGGCGCCTGTGTGTGCCAAGCAGCAGAAGTTGTTTCCCCAGGAAACGCCAACACCTATGAGTGCCTGTAATGGCAGCACTGACAGAGCTTTACCTCTGGTGGTGCTGACGCAATTTAAAGCTGATTGTCTTTTTATATTTAATAGTGAATTCTGCTGGAGACATGGAGGGTTTTTTGCTTCAAAATAAACTATACTTCTACTTGCCAATGTTATTTTCCTCCCCATCCTGATATCTTTGGCTAACAATATTAAATATTTATTAGAGTTACACATAACTGGGAATTATTAGTGATTGACCACAGCTATAACCCATAAACTATTCATGATCTATCTTTAAATTATTGATTGATATTACAAACATACAAGCACCATAATAGAATGAAAGTTTAGCAATTTTTCCAATTGACAAGGATTAAGTAGAAATGTTTCACGCATATACTTTTCTTCTCATTATAAGATGCTGACAATATTAGTAAATGGTATATTTTCATTTCTTTTGATATTGTCTCATCAGTTATCCAGAATCCTACATGAAAGACACCTAATAGGTAAAACAATGCTAGTAAGAACAAATAATAAAAATCATAGTTAACACTTAATGTGGTATTCTCCGTAAACCAAGCACTTTCCATGCCTCAGCTAGTATACTTTTGACAACATCAAGAAGTAGATACTATTATTATTTCCTCTTTACAGATGGGGAAAGAGAACCTGGAAAGCTGGAGAGTAGCAGAGCTGGGATTTGAACTCAGGTAGTCTGGCTCTTGAACTCATGCATTCAACCAGTACAGCAAACTGCAGAATTATAGACTCCACTAGATGTTGAAAAACAGACACATGTATAAAGCTGTTCTCTCTTGGAATTGATCCAAGGGAGTTTTGTAATATAATTTTTTTTTTAATAGAGATTTTTGCTATAGGGCATGTGCCCTTGCCAGCCAGCCAGACAGAAAGTGTGAGAAATCACACCTTGGGTGGATGGCCACACCATAACTCCTTCTCATTCATTCTCTTCTTGGGATCTTGGGTATGTGCACGCATACTCTTGGCATGAGTTTCAAGCATCTGGGTCTGGGACTTGAACTGTGGTCGACCATGTGGAAGTCCAGTGACATAACCATTATGCCATCTGCTGGTCCCTGTAATAGAATTAAAAGACTCAATTTCAAGTTGGACTTCACAGAGAAGCCAGTGGTCAAAATGGGTAGCAAGAGTAACAAGATTTACCATATCCGAGCACCACATGAAAATATTCTGGTGAAGTCGTGGTTGCTTATGGTGATAACAGGATGGCCTTGTATCACGAGACTCTCAGAGGATATTAACTCCAATAAATTTTTAGAACTACATTTACAATTTTAACAAAAATGTGGTAGATGCCTTTTGATGTCTAAACACATGTCATATTAAACAAATTACAGAAAATTACTATGTGAGCCTTTTGTCAATCATGGGGAAGAAACTGACATAATATTCTGGCTAAAGATGTAATAAGAGTAAATAGCTGTTATTGTATTTTAAATTTTGATTCATAAGAAGTTTGTGGTGCAGTGAATAAAAGTTTTTTGTTTATTTTTAAATTGACCAAGTCATTTCCAAAATTATAAAAAATATAGAAGGTAAAGTTTGGAATATTCAGATAGGTAAAATTTTTATTGAAAGCAGCATGTTCTAGAGGGGCTGCTCTGAGGAATTTAAGTCTGACTTAAGTTGCCAATACTACCAATGAGAAAACAGATGGTGGGGCATTAACAGCACCATTTTGACTTCATAGGAAGCAATTTATCTTGAGATTTTACAAGTTCATGTGGCTTCCACTGCCAACTTACACAATTTTAGTAACTGTGAATGAAATTCTAGCCAAGATTTGCCTTTCACCCCTAGCCTGAGTATCAGGTACTTACTGTATAACCATGTGTGTTGGTGTGAATTTACTCTCTTGGAAATGATACCATATATTTCAATCTCCACTTAAAATTTTTAAGGCTTTAATTGGCTCTATAAATTGAATTCATGTTTTTTTTTAATGCAGTTATTCTTATTACAGACATCTTATAATTTTGTACTAATACAAGAAGACATGAAAATTTTTGTAGAAAAATAAAGTATGAACTTATTTTGCTGCAAAAGATTTTGATTCACACATAATTAAAAAAAATTGTCATAGGGTACATGTGCTTTTAGGAGAGAGACAGAGATACAGTGAGAAAGAAAGTGAGAAATCACCCCTTAGTGGTGATGGCCACATCACAATCTCTTCTCATCTATTTTCCTCTATGGATTTTGGGAACACACATGCACAGCTTGGCATGATTTTCAAGCCCTGGCTCCAGGATTCAAACTGCTATCAACCATGGGGGAGTCCAGTGCCTTAGCTACTATGTTGCCTGCTGCCCCTCCATGCATAATTTTTTATAAAAAGCATTTCCAGAAACTTTTTGAAGAACCTTCTACCTATCTTATCTACATATTTCACTTTTAGTAAAATGCTTTCTAACTTGGTTTAGACTGTTGATTACCAGTGGATTGACAAAATTGCTTTTACTGACTAGAAAACTTACTGCCTATGCCAACTAACTCAGAATCACAAAAATTTAAAAGTTGCTAGCTGTTCTTGGGGCAGAAAAGCAAGATATAGCCTGGCATAAGCCTTAGTGCCTTTGTCTCACAACTCAAATCAAATTGACTCTAATTTTATATATTTCTCATTTCTGACCCTTTTCTACAAGTTCATCACCTTAGGTTAGAATGTCATCATTTTTCACATAGATTCTTGCAACAGTCTCCCAGTAAATCCTCCTGCCTCTCCTTTTGCCATCTTTTAAACCATATTTTTCCCAGCCATCAGAGTGATGCTTGTGTGTGTGTGTCTATATATATATCTTATTTTGGCATTCTCCCATGTAAAATTCTTTATTTACTTTTTTATGACTTCTAAACAGAGTCAGTACTTGAGGATAACACACACAGGGCCCTTCATGATCAGTTCTTGTCCAGTGACCACACTTACATGTCACCATTCTGTGTAACTGTCCTTCCTTTCTGAAAGCCGTCCTGCAGCTAACTCTAATATACTTGTTTCTACTCCAACCCTTCATACTCTTCTTTTTTCACTGCATGTGTGTGTGTGTGTGTGTGTGTGTGTGTGTGTGTATGGGAGGGGAGAATTTGAGTGTGTACATAATACCCAACAATGCATTGAGAATTTTAATGTAATTGTTACATGTTATGGTGAAATCTGTGACTTTGAGCATTTGTGAGAATCTAGGATATATTTCTTGTGAAAACTCTCCTTCTGGTTAAGACCATATCTGAAGAAATCTTTAGTTTTGGGTGCCAAATTTTAAGGAATAAATCAACAAGTCAGAGCATGAGAAAAAAAAAATGAGACGCCTAAAAAAGATTATTCTGGCTATGCTTACAAGATAAGTAGAGAGATGTATTACAGTTGAAAGCTTCGACTAAATTTGTATATTTTCTTTTTGTAGAACTTGGGAGAAGTCATGATGGGCACCATGAATGCAGAAAGACATTTTGACTTACTAGCTTAATTTGTTGGGCAGTATTTAAGTACAGACTCTACCTAAGACAGAGGCTGGTAGAAATGAAGCTGTCTTGCACATCTCCTTTTATCCCAAATACTCTAGATTATTCTTTTGTATCTAATTCATTTTTTACCTTAAAATGGTAACTTTGACTGCCTCAGTGTATTAATCAGACCCTCCATTCAGAAATTCTAAATGATCAGTTAGAAAAAGAGAGAGCACTTACCAACTGTTTTGACAAGCAGCACCTATAGATCTCACTCAATTTTTTTTTTCATTTTATTTGTGTTCAGGTTGTGATCTCAAAAAGTATACTTTTTCCCTCTCATTTCAAGTGACTAATTGTGTATATATTAGGTTGTTGGAAAAGTCATGCATTTTTGCATAGAAAATCAGAGAAATATGTCATGACTTTTCCAACAACCTAATAAAAAGATGATTAAGAAAGTGAAGAAAATGTTTCCATTAAATTCTAGTAGCTCAATGTTTCATTTTTCTTTAAGACGTATTGATTCTTATTCTTTAAGTTCAGCATGTCTAGATAAACCTTTTGTGGTTGTTTGGTCTTGGACTGTAACAATTGAATTTTTCTCATTTCAAATTATTTTGTTTTATTTTAGATATTTAATGGAATATACTTTTAGTACTATAAGATTTTATTAAACAGCTAGTTCCTTTTTGTAATAATCATTGTAGAAAACAAACTAATGCAGAAATAATTTAAAATTCACTCTGAATCAATCTGTCAGAGATACCTCTTATCAACCATTGACTTTAGTGTACTCATTTTCTGCTTCTTTATGCATATATGTTTATTTTAAAATATTTGCTATTTAACCTTATCTGTAAGTTTGTATCCCATTGTTTTCAGTTAAAATTATATTACCTGCAGTATTTCATGTTATTAAAAACATCTTTCTGAGACCAAAAGATGGCATAATGGTTACATTTGCTGGACTCCCACATGGCCGACTGTAGTTTGGGTCCTGGACCTGGACGCTTGAAACTCATGCCACACATGTGTGTTTGCATGTACAAAATCCTGATAGGAGAATGGAGGAGAAGGGATTGCAGCGTGGTCATGCCCCTGGGGAGTGATTTCTTGTTTTCTGTCTCTCTGGAGAGCATACATGCCCTATAGTGAACATCTCTTCCCCCCTAAAAATAAACAAACCAACAAACAAAACAAAAAACCCTAAATCCCTCCCCCCCAAAAAAACCTTTCAAAATGTATTTTTAATTTCACAATTATTAAGGACAGAATTTTCAGAGCAAGTGGGCTTTTAAAACATATGTATAAATGCATCTTATCTGGAAAACTATATTTAAACTGCTTAGTAACTACCTGTCTAACTAACTTCAGTAGCCATAATTGGAGAAAGAGAGATTTAGGAGAGAAGGCTTTTCTCATAAAATGTCCAACATTCACTTTACATTAATTTTACTCCTCCCCTCTCATACCTTTAAACCTCCTTTGTTATTATCTTACAAATCTTTTATTTATTTATTTATTTTAGACAGGATTTCACTGTGTCATGATTCTTGTGCCTCAGCTTCCCAAGTAGCTGGAACTACAGGCATGAGCCACCAATGCTTCACTTTTAGGGTTGGCCAGAAATCAAACCCAGGTCTTCATGTGGCTTCAGCCTGTCAAGTTGCAGCATCAACTAGCATGTTTCACACAACTGGACCAATTGGACCTACCTTATAGGTCTTTGCTTATTTATTTTTAGGGTTTTTGTCATAGGGTGTGTGTATATGTTGGGGAGAGACAGTGAGAGGGAAAGTGAAAAATCCCTGCCTTCCTGGAGGGATGGCCATACCACAATCCCTTCTCCTCCGTGCTCCTCCTGGGATTTTGAGCACACACACACATACACACACACACACACACACACACACACACACACACAAACCCGGTGTGAGTTTCAATCTGCTGGGTCTGGGACTCAAACCGAGGTCGGCCACACGGAAATCCAGCATCTTAACCAGTATGCCAGCTGCTTGCCCCTCATAGCTCTTTCTTAAAAATCAAATCCCTTGAGTTATTTTTGTTTTAAATGCTTATTATTTTTCATATTATTACTCAGAGTTTTTCTTACGTATGAGGTTCTAAATTAAAAATACTTAGTGGACAGCAAATTTTTTCTATCATTCTACAAAAACAGAGAAATCACCAGTGATTTAGAAATTGTTTCATTATTGTCAGGTTTATAGGCTGAGAAGGAAGAAGAGCTATGTAATTTATTTCATATATCTTATCAGCTTAGCAGTTTGTAGGCATTCATCCAATAGCATTTAATAAAATGCAATAATTAAAATTTAATTTTCAAAATGTGTGACTAGAAATGAAAAAACAGAAGAAAAAGAGTTGAGAAAAATTAGAAAATAGGTAGACAGAAATGAAAGTTGGCATGTGGCTATTTGGCTGCATCTTTTTTAACATATTTGCCTTCCTGAGTGCTGCAAATGTGTGAATCCAACCAGCTAAGATGCATAAGCCAAATCCACTCAACTTAGATCATTTCTCCTAAAGTAAAAATAGGCAAAAATCATTCCTTCTTTAATTTAGGAATTTAACAGTTAGAAAATTGTGGTTAAAATAATTAGTTTATGTTGTTATTTTAAATAAAAAAATGACATATAACAGTTTTAGGAAACAAACCTAAAATGAATTTTTAAAATGAATAATTTTGGCTTATCACCTAGTTTGGAAGTAATTTGGCTTCCTAGTTAATAAAATATTTATTGGGTGAAACTTGAAAACTATGGAAAATAACATCACCTGAACTCATTACCTGTTAGTAGAAACGTTAACACTTTGGGGGCCGGTAGGTGATGTGGTGGTTGAGGCACTAGAGTTCCATGTGGCCAACCATGGTTTGAGTCACAGACCTGGTGGCTTGTCTTCTCACTTTCTCTCTCTCCTTTGGTAAAAT
>NW_006160124.1:1180697-1217552 GCF_000334495.1 Tupaia belangeri chinensis
GAAAAAAAAAAAAAAAAAAAAAAAAAAAAAAAAAAAAAAGGTAATTTTTTTTTAAAAAAGACGTGTTCACACTTTGTTTTGAATCCTTTGTCTTTTTCTCATATATATTGATACACACTTTCCTCGATAAAACTAGTATTATGTTGTGTGTGTGTGTGTGTGTGTGTGTGTGTATATATATATATATATATATGTTTATATTTTAAATCCAAAGTCTGCCAGCCTGGCAATGATCTATAATTTAATTTTAATTTAATGTGTTATGTCTTAAAGTGTGTCAGATGGGCCGAATGGTGGCATAGTTGTTAAGATAAAAAGTCATGTTTGGTGAGACTGACCCACATAAGAAGGTTCTAGGTCTCATCCAGAGACCTCCCTGAGTACATGGGTCTGCCTCATGATCCAGGAGCTGGCAGAAATTGGTGGTCAGTCACAACATCAAGATCTTGTTGGGGTGTTGTCTCTCTGATTTTTTTCTCTGTCTCTCATAAGAAATAAATAAATACAATTTTTTTTGGAGAGGTTTTTGATATAGGGCGCGTGCGCTCACCAGACAAACAGAGAGAGACAGAGAGATAGAAAGCGAGAAATCACCCCCCAAGGGGGATGGCCATGCCGCAATCCCTTCTCCTCCATTCTCCTCTTGGGATCTTGGGCACGCATGCACACGCGCCTGGTGTGAGTTTAAGCCACCGGGTCCGGGACTCGAACCTCAGTTGACTACGTGGGAGTCCAGCGGCATAGCCATTACGCTAACTGCTGGTCCCAAATACATACAATTTTAAAACCAATTGAGATTAGTTTTCTGCACACACACCTGGCATATTTTTAGGCCAACCAGGGACCCAAATGTGCAGTTGATTACTGCACAGTCTGGTCACCTGGACTGACTGCATTGGTATATGTATTTTTTAAGAATTTTTAAATTTAACTTTATTTATTTATTTTAATTTGATGGGGGGGGGAGAGAGAGAGAGAGAGTGTGTGCAAGCTGTTAGGTCCGGGATTTGAACTGCAAACAGCCATAGGGGAGTCTAGTGCTCTTAACCACCACACCACCTGCCAGCCTGCCAGCCTCTGCATTGGTATATTTTAAAAGAATGAACCATGTGGCTAGCCAGAAATAAGAAGTATTGAATACTAAATTGCAAAATTGATTTTAAGTCAGTAAAATCTTGTTTCCTTTTTCTAATAAGACAGTAAACAAAATCGATATGATAAGGGCAATTAACAGGGTAGAAATATGTTTTTATGGTTACTTGAGGAAATATCACCCAGGCAACATTTAAAAATAAATACAGAACCTTTATCTCTAAGAAAAGCCTAAATTTAACCTGTAGGCCTTTTGTTAGAACAATGTCACATATTTGTCCATCTCTCTCCTTTATTGATGATAAAAGAAATCCAAAATTCAAGTAATTTCCATTTCATGTTAAAAAATAAATTTATGTAACTGGTATGCAGATGGCTTATCTGATAGAATCGCCTATTTATCTACTTGTAACAAATTATTCAATTTTATGATCTTGTAAAAGTGTTCCAAAATAACTATTTTAAAATTTACAAGTTATATCTTACACTAAAAAAATTATCTTAAATTTTTGAACAATAAACAGTGGTAATGTAAAATAATTAAATATCTCTTTGGGATAAAATTTGATTAAATTGACTAGCTATTTTAAATTAGGTTCATTTAAATTAAATCCTTTCTTAAATCAAGATAATAAAAATGTTCCAAGCTGATTCTAAATCCATTCTGAGAAATACTGGTAAATCCCTCTATAATTAACTTAGCTAAAGCAAGTTCAGAATGAAATTTGCTTTCTGACTTTTTCTACCACTGCCAAGAAAAATAGCCCCAAATCTGATTAACCAAATGTTGTTTGCCTATATTTTATATTAAGCCACTCACCAACATTATGCCATATGTATTATTTAGTCAATACTTCTTAAATATTAATGTTCATAAGGAATCATTTAGGAGTGCTGGTTAAAAACTAGAGCTTTAAGGACGGAGTCTGGAAATCTGCGTATTTAAAACAAACTTCTCTGCCTAATCTGTCATAAATAATAATGACTCATGGTGAGGTAATATTTATCATTGTCCTTATTCCTTGATGTTTTGGGCAAAAGAATCTGCTTTCACAGGTGTTTGGACAGACTTGACTTGTTCCACCCCCTAGCAGGTTCAGAGATAACCTTAGCCTAGAGCAGGCAATCACTTGTGCTCTATAATTTTTAGGCCGATTCGAACTTATTCCTCTCTCCCCCAAAACATTTATACTTTTTTCCATTGCTGAAGTATTTAATATCCAAAGAGGAAAGGCTTAAATGTGTATTAGCAGTAGGCTTCTAATTTTTATTTTTCATTTCATGAGTGAGAAAGACACAGAGAGAGTAACAGTACCGCCAAAAAGAATCCCATGCTATGATCCACACTCAATGTAAGCCAGCCCCAGATCATGAACATGTGCATACCCTGTGTATTCAAGAAGGTCTCTAGCCATGAAGCCAAAGTCTTTCTAGGAGGGTCTGTGTCACCGTGTCACCTAGAGCATTGCGTTATCACAGAACCACCATCTGACCCCAATCCTTGAGCCTTTTTTTTTTTAAATTGAGATTTTACTGTACTTATTTATTTTTTAAAAATTGCCAAAAGGCACATGTTCTCATCAGAGAAAGACAGAGAGAGAGAGAGAGAACGAGAGAGAAGGGAGGGGGAGAGAGATAAAGCCGTTTTAAAAGGATTATGGTCACTGCAATCTGTCCTTCTCTATTTCCCCAGCTTGTTAGGATTTTGGGCACTCATGTATATGTATCTGGAATACTTTTCAAGCTGTTAGGGATGAAATTTAAATCATGGTTGGCAATATGGGATTTGGCTTTCCAATATTACTAGGCTATGGGGCTGGCCCAAAATTGTATTTAAATTTTTTAAAAACTGGAGCCAGCAGGTAGTGTAGTGGTTAAGACTCTAGATACTCACATGGCTGACTACACTTCAAGCCCTGGACCCGGTGACTTGAAAATCACACTGGGTATGTGCATGTGTCTGCCCAAAATCCCAGGAACAGAATGAAGGTGAACGGATTGTATCAAAGTCAACCCCCCTGGGAGAGATGATTTCTCACTTTCTCCTTATATGTCTCTCTCTGTGTCTTGCTAGTGAATGCATGCCCCTATGGCAAAAACCTTAATTTTTTTTTTTTTTAATTAACAAGTGAAGAGATGGAGAAGAGATTGCAGTGTGACTGGTCCCATTGTGAAGTAGTGCTTTCTCTTTCTCTCTCTCTCTCTCTGTCAGGCACACAAAGGTACCCTCTGGCAATATAAAAACAAAAACAAACAAAAAGCAAAACGTGACCAGTGTCATGCATGAGTATAAAAGTGTATACATATGTGCCTGTGTGCAATATGATATTTTGATACAGGTTTACAATGTGAAATAATTAAATCAAGTTAAGTAACAAATCCATTACCTCACACATTCACTTTTTTTTTTGTGATGAAGACATTTAAAATATACTCTATTTTAGCAATTTAAAACATACTCTCTCATAACAAGCAAGTAATCCAGTAAATAAATGGGCAAGAGACCTACGTAGACATTTTTAAAGGAAGACATCAAAATAGTCAACATTTGGCAAAATGTTCATCATAATTAATCCTCAGGGAAGTATAAATTAAAACCACAATGAGCACTAGCTCCATTACCTCATGGTTAGAGGAGCCAGATCCAGTTTCCACACGGCTGACTTCAGTTTGAATCTCAGCTTTGAGGACTTGAAAAACATGTTTAGTGCACGTGCCTATGTGCCCCAAATCCTGATGAGATTGAGAGGTGGAAAAGAAGGGATTTCAGTGTGAACAAACCCCATTTGGAGCTGCTTTCTCCCTCTCTCTTTGTCTCTCTCTGGTGAGCACATGTGCTCTCTGGCACTAAAGAACAATAATAAATAAAATTATGATGAAATATCACTTCATACTTAGTAGGATGGCAATGAATGGGAAGACCAAAAATAATTGTTGAGGATGTGGAAAAAAGTAAACCCTTAAGCCTTGCTGGTAGAAATGTGAATTAATATGGTCACCGTGGAAAACTGTGTGGAGATCTCTCAGAAAACTAAAAATATGACACTCACATGATCCAGCAATCCCCCTGCTGCGTAGATAGCCAAAGGAATTGAAATCAACATGTCTAAGAGGTATCTGTACTCCCATGTTCGTTGCACTGTGATTTACAGTAGCTAAGTATGGAAGCATGAAGGTTTAAATTAGAAATAGCCTCCCCAAAATGCATCTACATGAATTCACATTTAGGTGTAAATGAATAAGATCCTTTCTGGGGAAAAAAAAGATGCAGGAGAAAAGGAATGTAAGGGCACCTACACTGCATATTGAGGACTGGGGTCCCATGAGCATAGAAAAAGTGGCTCCGGGAGCAGTCTGTAAACACTAAAGAAATGATGCCAGTCAAACACATTTTTCTCTCTTTTTGATTTGGCATTCTCTATTCATTTGTAAGTTCTATGAGGACAGTGTCCCTCTAATACATCTTTGAATTTTGAATCTTTTTTGGTGTGTGTTTATAACACAGAAACATCTCTCTAATTTGAGTCTTTTTTTTTCCTCCTCAAATTTGTCTACCATATCAAAAGCTAAGTAATCTTCCATTACCTGTGGTAGTATTTTCTGAACTGTGTTTCCTGGGCACTTAAGTCTGGAAAATAGAATTCAATTTGAATTTGCCTATCCAAATATATTTGAAAAATGGACTCTCTATTTGTGATTTCTTCGAAGTTTTATATGTAATAGACTTTCAAAGGAGACATGCTTTCCAGCATTTCTCAAGCTTATTCAACCAGAAATCAATCTTCATGGAGCATTTCTTGGACTACAAATAGAACTAACATTCATACTTTGACACATGCCTTCCCTTCTCTTTTTATGAGAGATTTTTGCTATAGGGTATGTACACTCGCTGGACAGAGAGAGAGATGGAGAGAGAGAAAGTGAGAAATCACCCCTCCAGGGGGGATGGCCCCACTGCAGTCCCTTCTCCTCCATTCTCTGGCTTTTCAGGCATGTGTGCACATGTGTGTTTCACGCCATCAGGTTCGAGACTCAAACCATGGTCAGGCATTGAGAATCCAGCATCTTAACCACTAAGCCACCTGCTGGCCCTGACACACAGCCCTTTTAAGATTCATCTCCACCACTGAAGTGTCTATGTTCTCTTTCAACACTTTGTCCCATGTATTCCACAAACAGCATTTCTGAGCTTTTAGTTTTTGACACATGTTATACTTAGGTATTTGCCTCATGCTTTTGCAAAGTCTGGTTGCTTTGCTTGGAATGTCACCTGACCATAGGTTTCACTCTAATTTGATATCCTTATGTTTTTATTTCTTTTGAAAGGCCTATGCTTATTATCCCATTCGTATTATCCTTTTAGTACATTAGGATCACATCTGCTATATGCCGTCATTAGATTACCTAACACTGTCTGGTTTTTAGTAATCCATGGCTCTTTCTTCAAATTAAGCATGTTGAGGCCCAACACTTGGTACTCAATATATGCCAAATCAATTAATAAATGCAGAAACATATTCTCAGCTCAACTAATATCTGCTTACTGGTAAGAAATCCTGAATTAAAGCAAAATTTGCCTTTTCACACTCTCCAAATTCTGTGTGCATCCAAATCAACATAGCAGAGTATGTTTGTTAGACTGAAAATTATTCACATCATTCATTCAATTACCTACTAGTTTCAAACACTTCTGTCTCCTGTGCAGATTTGGAGTATCTGCTGTTTCTCCTGGGCATGGATATTTTTGGAGGAGTGTGCTGCATTCGAGTATATGTGAGTATTCTTAAAGGACCCTGAGATGGAACACATATAATTATTAAGAGCTCTTCTTTCTCTTTTATGGCTTTATTGCTTTGGAAAACAAATCCATTTCAAAGAGTTCTAAACCTCACTTTTATTTTATTTTTGTTTAACAAAAGCACATGCTATTTACTATGTACCAAGCACTTTAGAGATATTAACTTACCTAAGTGTTATGAAAATTGTACCAGGCAGATACTCTTGCAATCCATATTTCACAGATGAGGAAACACAGTCACAAGGGGTGAAGTAAGCTGCCAGGGTAATGCTGTTAAGAAATAAGAATAGAATTTGATTCCATGCAGTCTACTCCTAGGATCTGTTTTCTTAAGCACTTGATCATGCTACTTTTGTTGTGTTCTAACTGTAATATTTTTCAACTTCACATGGAAGAATCACTGAACAATTTTTAGGAGTACAGGTTGGTTTATTGAAATTGCTTAAGTCCTCTCTGAAAAATAATTTTTTGGGTACCCTTCAATTTAACTAGTTGGTAAAGAGAACATACACTTACAAAGAAACTTAAAGTATGTTAATAGAATAGGATTTATCTTCTAGAATCTTATCATGTGAACTAATACTGAGAATGTAAAAAGATTTTAAAATGAAGGGAGAGCATTTCAAGTCAGTTATAAAAATTACTTTTTTTAAAAATGGGCTATAACTGGAATAGGTTTTTAGACTCAGTGAAATCTTACAGAGATTATAGCAGTGCCAGAGACTCTTGAAAAAGATTGGCACAGCTGTTGGCCACATACTATTTCTATGCCCAATAACGCTTTTCTTTTCAGTTTTATTCATGTCTTCATGAGAGAGGCAAAAAAGAAAGAGAGAGAGACAGATACTCCAACAGGGTCTTCCCATCATGATTCCCCCTAGCCTTAGCCAACCCAGATGAAGGGCACATATGTGCATGCTGTAATGTACAAGGAGACCTTAGGACAGGAACCTCAGGCCCTCCCATGTGCGTCCAGAATCATGAACTGTTGTATTACTACTGTGTCTCTCCCAAAACTCTTTGTTATTTATTTATTTATTTATTTATTTTGGAGAGGTTTTCCGCTATAGGGTGCATGTGCTCGCCAGACAGACAGAGAGAGTCATAGAGACAGAAAGCGAGAAATCACCCCCTGGGGGGATGGTCACACCGAAATCCCTTCTCCTCCATTCTCTTCTCGGGATCTTGGGCATGCACGCACACGCGCCTGGCGTGAGTTTTAAGCCACCGGGTCCAGGACTTGAACCATGGTCGACTATGTGGGAATCCAGTGAAATAGCCACTACGCTAACTGCTGGTTCCCCTCTTTGTTATTTTTTTAAAAGGTTTTTGCATAGGACATGTATACTTGCTGGAGAGAGACAGAGACAGTAAGAGAAAAGTGAGAAATCACCCCTTGGGGGAATGGCCATGCTGCCATCCCTTCTCTTCCATTCTTCTTCTGGGATTTTGGACACATATGCACTCGTGTCTGGTGTGACCCTCATGACCCTCAAGCTGCTGAGTCTGGGACTCAAACTGTGGGTGTCCATGTGGGAGTCCAGTGCCTTTAACCACCATGCCACTTGCTTCCCCCCTGAAATAAAACACTCTTTTTAATAATTATAAAAGAATCAAGGCAATATAGCTACAAAAATACAGGGTACAATGATGATAAGGAAGAATGGTAGATGGTAAAATGGTGGAAGGATCGGAAAGAATGGTAAGTCCTAACAAGTTGAATTCCATTGGTTCCTTCATCTTATAAAGCCATTATCTTTTATAATATGTTGCAAATAGGAATTCAATGGCTATTTCCTGAAAGAGTGCTTAAAAGCAGGGGAAAAATTAAAGAACAAAAACGGAAGAGGAGAGGGGAGAACTGAAGTGAAGAGTGTAAATGTAGGTGGGTAAAGAAGAGCTTATAAAAGCAGCTAAGGTCACAGAAGACCAAGCATCTATGAGGAACTTTGCATAAAATCTCATTTAGTCACTATCTTGACCCTGTGGGATAGACGCTGTTATCACCACATTATTACTTCCAGGAGTCAGAGTAATGATGCACACACAAATATCTGACTCGGAGGCAGTGCTCTGAAGAACTCTGCTATATCATTTCAGAAGAGAAGGAAGAATGTAGGAGGCAACTACAGGAGAATAGAAATAATGGCATCATTTTGGGATTATTATAGTAGCTACAGGTTACTAGCAATACAATGCTTCAAAACTTAGCAGCTTAAAGTAAAAAGTATTTATTAACCTCACAAATTCCATGGATAATGAATTTGTGATTTATCTGGGTGCGTCTGCTTTGGGATCCTCCATGAAGTTGCCATCAAGCTGTTAGCAGACAGTAGCCACCTCTGTGCCCAAATGAGGCCGTGGAAGGCTTCCACATAGGCTTCCAGAATGTCTCTACAACGTAACTGGTGACTCAAAAGAGAGACAGAGCTAAAGTGTGCCTAAGATAAAAGTCATAGTCTTTTTATTACTAGTTCTTTGAAGTGACATTCCATCCTTTTGCATATTTTGTTTGTTAGAGTGAGTCAGTAGGTCCCACCCCATGGGCAAGAGGAGAGAATTACAGAACAAGAATACCAGGAGGTGGGAGGTTATGTGGGCCAATATGTCTGCAAAATTGTGAAGGGTCTTTGAGATATTGTTCAATTTGTCTGAATCACATTCTTCAACCTTCATGATTTTAATATAAGAGACTTGGAGTTAAAGGAGTTAGTGTTTAGTCAATCTAACTTAATTACTTTAAAAACATAGTGTCAGAGAAGTATTCAGTCTACTTTCCCCTGTGGTGTCATTTTTAAGTGTTATTCCAATAAAAGAATGCAAGAATTTGTCAGGTAGCTCACGATTAAAAATAGGATAAGAAGATTACAAAAAACCTGGGTGCACTGTTTTATGAGACTGATGGCTTCAAAAAAACAAAATTTTTTGTGTGTCTTTTGGTGAGTACAAAAGAATCCTGCACCAAAGACTATTGAATTATTTTCCAAGGAAAAATTAGCATAAAATCAAATCAGTGCTGGAAACATAGTCACATTTCATGGTGGCTTGTGGAGAAAATGTAATGGAATAAAATAATTACTGTCTCATTTTGACAGATATGATAATAATACCTAATTAATATTCATGTAGAATGAGTTATACAGTTTAGAACTTGGATAAAGTGCAGTATCATTTATCTCAGGGGATCATCAATCGATAATTATTTTTTGTGTATAAGACACTGGAGAAATGTAAATGAGATCCCTGAACTCTTATGGGTTGTCATTTCCTCATTCATATACTAGGGGTCTTCATGGAAAATGTGTATTAAGAAAAAAACCATGCATCAATTTCAAAATAAACGTGCACTTTACTTCCATTTTTTCCATTGCCTTTGAAATCCCCTCCTACCTACCTGTTATTTTTATGCTAGTAAAGATCCTAATATTTGCATAGTATTTCCTGGAGTAAAAAAAAAGATGTAAAAACTGCTTAAGAAATCCATCAGTCTGACTTCTGCTTTCCAGGATCTCATGCTGTTGGATTTTAGACTGAGTTATTTTTGTATGTTTGTAGGTCAATTACAGTTCTTTGTTTCTAGTGGAAATTTAGTAGATCTATGCTGAATTATCTGTTAAATTTCTTGCATTCATTGGCGTGCTACGTTCTGAGCACTTCCCACCACTTTCCGCTAGAAGATTCCTTTTCATTTCAGTTCTTAATTACAAATAATTTCTTCTAGAAGTCTCTACTCACTTCAGGCTGTATTTGTTTTTGCCCTCCCTTTGTGTTCTAGCTATGAAGACTGTTCTGCTCACAGTGATTAATGCCCACCCCTTTTTTGAAGAGGATTTTTTTTTTTTTTTTTTGCTTTAGGGTGCTTGTGCTTGTCGGAGAGACACAGACAGAAAGTGACAAATCACTCCTTCCTACAGGAGGGTTGGCTGTGCCACAATCCCTTTTGTTCCACTCTATTCTTGGGATTTTGCGCACACAGGCACACACACCTGGCGTGAGTATCAAGCTGCTGGGTTTGGGATTTGAGCTGCAGTCAGCCATGTGGGAGTTCAGCATCTCAACCACCATGCTCTCTGCTGGCCCCTTACTTCCCGTTTTTAAAAGAACTCATGAATCTCATTCAAGGACAAGCGTATGACACCAGAAGGGTTACCTAATTTTCACGGCATTCCATCTCTTTAACAATATTTATTTAGTGCCTGTTATATGCCATACACATCTCTAGGCACTGGGAGTATAGCAGTGAACAAAATATAGAGTCTACTTTCATGGGATTATGATTAGCGGAAAGTGATAGAACATAGATAAATGTGTATTAACTCAGTATTGAGTGCTATGAATAAAGAGTGAGGGGATAAATAAAGTGGTTTGGAGGGAAGACAGAGCTCTTTTAGATGAAGGGATTAAGAGGGTTTATTTGAAGTGGTGACATTGGAACTGAGAAATAGAGGAAGGGAGGGGGAAGCCATGTGATGTGGAGGGTGTGGTGGGTGGGGTGAATGTGAGACCCAGTGTTCCTAGGAGAGTGGGTGGAGAGTGTAAAGACCCTGGACTGGGACTTTATGTGATACAAGGAGGACTTTGAGGCTGGAGAGGAGTGATAGTGGGCAAATGGGGCAGAGAGTATTCAGAGATGAGGTCAGAAAGATTTTCAGGGGTCAAATCACACCACAAGACTTTGCAAGCCACGCCTACTCCTAACACCTAGCACACATTATGTCATGACTTTTCTGACAACCTAATATAATAAATATGATATGATATGATATGATATAATATAATATAATATAATATAATATAATATATATCATATCATATCATGAAAGTGTACATAAGCAAGAATGTTTAAAATGTTTCTGTTTATGAATTGTTTCTTTGGATTAAAACTTCTCTGTCTCATAACCTTTTGCTTAAGTAGAACTTTCCACTGGATAAAATATCAAGCTACTGTTACTTAGTAGCACTTTCATGAAATGAGTCTGTCTGAATGATTTAGCTGATTGATGAAAGGCCAATTTGAATATAAGAATGGCTGAAGTCAGAAAAGGTTTCTAGTAAAGGAGAGAGATGGGATAAAGGAATAATTTTCTTATAGTCTCATAAGCATGAAGTACTAATGATTACTGATTAGTATTTAATACATTCAACAATACTTAAGATTTAAAAATAATGTTCATATAGTTTTCCTGTCTATTTTGGAAAATGTATTTACTTCTTATTTAGTTTATTGTGCACCTGATTCTGTGTTAGCTAAGTCTGGAAATGATGATTTATGCATCTGAAATAAGACCAATATTTATTACTTAAGGATGGAGGATTTGTCCAGAGGCCCCCACCCTTTTGATTTAAACAAGCCAAGTTTCATGGTTTAACTTTCTGTCATCATTCTTCAAGATTTCCATACGGGAAACTTCATCACCATCCATCCTTCCAAAGTTACATTTTCTTTCACAAAATCCCAATGTTAATATGTACATTGGAATTCCTTTTCCATTTCCTCTTATCTGGGAATAATAATGAGTGAGAGAAAAGGAATTATATACATGGCTCAGGGCACTGCGGAAAGGACCAGTTTAAGCAATATGCTAATTCTGGTTTTAGTGTTCTTATCAATCGGGCAGGTTCATTCAGATTTAAAAAAGCAGTGTGAAACTCTTTTGTTGTCCTGCTACACAAGTTTTCTCTTATATAGAAAAATCAGCTTTTTCATAAAGGCTTAACCAGAGGCAATACCCAATATTGTCCACAAAGTGCAAGCAATATCTTTGAAGCATTTGAATAATATTAGTATCTTAGCTGAGTACAGGAGGAAGAAAAAAAATCTATAAAAGTAAGGATAATACAATTTTAAAAGGGAACTTTCACATGCCATAAGATTTCACTTGGCTCGCTGATAAAAGACTCAAGGAATAAGAAGTGCTTCAAATGGAGAAAATGTAAATGCACAAAGTATGTCTGAAAGCTTCAGTTCGTGTCCACATATGTCGCTGATATATTTGACTGATCAAAGCCTTGCTGATTTCTGCATCCAAGCATCAGAAGCTGTCTGTGGGATTTTTAAATGAACAGTTTCTGTCTGTATCATTCAATTTAGCAGTATGCTTTCTTAATTTCCCTTCATATTATTTCCCCCACCCCCAGGCTAATCCACACCCTCGGTGGGGAGAGGAATGTAACCTTTGCAATATTATATTGTCCTCCTTGGAATCTTTCTTCTGACAAAACTGTTTCCTTAAATGTCAAATTTTCCTTATCGACTAGTTTTTCATCAGAAGCCAACTTTAACAAAACTGGAAAGTCTTGTTTTTCTGCCCATATTTCTTTTCAACTCACCGGAAATAATGCCATTCGGTATAGCATCACATAGCATCTAGTTTTAAATCTGAATTCTCCAACTATAATTAGCATAAAACTGTTTAATTTCTCTTCATGTACATATTTGAAGGACATTTTAAAAATTATTTTTTATGGACAACCCATTTTCTGGGACCTCTCTTTTTTTGGGAATTCTGTTCTTTCTTCCCTCTCCCTCAATAAACTCCATCTTTGCTATACCTAAAAACCAAATAAATATATATATTTTGTTAGTCCCTGTCATTTATTAGAAATCATCAGTGACCTAGTACTAATATTGGATCATGATAAACATGTGTAAATGTGTCCATTGGCTAATGACTCTCCCAAAAGTTAATGCATGGTATCAGAGCTAAAATAAAGGCAATTTACATTAAAAAATTGTACAATTGATTGAAATTACAGAGGTAATGAAATGATGAAACCATTCTATTAAATAGTAATTTAAAATTACACCTATGTATTTTCTGCTAAAGATCAATCCACATATTCTCACGTGTATAGATGCACAGAATACATACATGTTACATCTATGCACAAACTTTTTCCCCCCACTTTTTCTTTTATATATGTGTGGATAAAGTGTCTCAGGTCTTCATATTTGTCATGTATTATTGATTGAGATATTTAGTAATAATGTTTTGACTTAAGTACTTATTGAAGACAGCATTCTAGTTGAGAATATAGATAAGGTCTATGTACTCAGAAAGTCTGTTTTTAATTGGATAAAGCAGAAAGCAATTAAGGAAACAAGATAATGAGAGGTTTCTGAGTGGTTGGTAGAAAACCACAAGATAATGCAATAGATTGATTATGGGATGCTGCTTTACATTAATAGGTACAGATATCCTACTAAATGGCAGGACGTTTGAGGTGAAACCTAGATGATGAGGATGAATCAGTCAGGAGAAGACTTGGCAGAAGTAAGGACAAATGCAAATTCCATAGGTGGTAAAGGGCTGAGTATGTTCGAAGAGAGAAAAGGAGACCACGTGACCGTAGTGTAGTGAGAAAGATGGGAAATGATATGAGATGGTGGTGAGAAGGTACCAGAGCTAGAACCTGAAGAGTCTGTGGGCCAATCAGAATTCTGGAGTTTATTTTGTGAGCAAGGTGAATATTTGAAGGAATCTACTTAAGTTCCTCAGTGATGGACGATAAAGGCATGGTCAAGACATATTTTACATAACCAAGACATATTTTAACAGCAGAATAACATTTAGAAGAAAAATAGAGAGGCAAAGCATTAATGGGACAAAGAAATGTGGCATTATCGTTTGAAGATATTTTACAGTTTTATCAACTGGACTAGGGAGAATTGTTCACATGTTGAAATATTCACTTTGTAAGCTAAATAATGTGATTGGATGTATAAAAGAAAATGAATTTAAAAAATGTAAATTAAAAAAAATCCAATAGAATAAGATTGACCATTCACAGTTCCCATTTCGATTTACTTAACTATTTTCTTTAGATCATTTAAACACAGCACAAATGATGTTCTGTTTGAATGTCTAAAATACTACCTTAAAACAGAGAATATTTAACACTCAAGGAAATCTTTTCAACAAACTCAGTTATTTAATAAGGGGACAGAAAGCTTTAATTTAAGACCAGTAGCCCAACATGCACATTAACTCTAGTTTCTTATATCATGGTGGAGTTGAAATAAGAAATAATGCAGCAAGAAAGAATTTTACATACATACACACACTCAGGTTTTATATCTATCGTGTCTTTGGGAGTAGAAGCATCACCACCTGGCATTTTGACAATTTAAGAAAGTGCTGATGATTTCATCTCCATGGTTGTAGGGATATGAGCAGCACTGAGGAAAAAGTGATTTACCATCACTGGGTTAGTTACTACAACTTTAAGCTAATAGGATAGAAGAGAAGCAAAATGGAACATGGGGTGGAGGGGCCAAAACCTGTTTAATAAAAAGCTTGATAAGACACTCCTCAATTTTTCTTTTGTTCTATTTAACATTTTATTAAATGTTCTCATCAAAGCAATAAAATGAGGGATTAAATATTATGATTGTTAAGGTGAGAAAATTATCATTTTTTTTACAGATAAAATGATTGCTTACCAAAAAACCCACAGTACTTTACAGGCAAAATGTTTGATTTTATTCTTGTTTAACAAACTTGCAAAATGTCTAATTAACATACAAAACCAACTTGATTTTTATACCCAGTGACAATCTCTCTCTCTCTTTATATATATATATCTATATATACACATTATTTTTATGCATTCAATTACTGTATATCATTATAGCATGCAAAATGAATTTTCTCAGCACGAATACTCTATAAATTAGTCCAGTTAAACATATTACCATACATGTTATCATCAACAGATAATTTTCCATTTTTAAGTCTCTTAAATGTTTTGCTTATTCCTTTTTCCCATTGTTTCCCTTCCTCTTACCCTCCTCATTTTCCACCATCCTCTTATACTGTCTCTAGTATCGATAGTTGTTCTTCATGCTTTTATATCTTACAATTTTTCAGTTTCTGCCATAGAATGCAGATATTTGGTATATATTGACTGGGGCCATACAATGCCTCTCTTTCATAGTTTGGCTTGCTTCACTTAACAGTAAGTCTTCAATATTCATCTTCTTTCTATCAAATGCCAGGGTCTCATTGTTTTTTATGTTTGAGTAGTATTCTGTAGTGTATATGTGCCACACGTTTTTATCCATTCATCTGTTCATGGGCATTTGGGTCGTTGGTTCCGTATCTTAGCAATTGTGAATAATGCTTCAATTAATGTGGGTGTGTAAGTGTTTTTCTGAGTACATTTCTCTGTTTTGGGTAGATACCGAGGAGTAGAATTGCTGTAACAAAGAGTTCAGTCCTACTTCATCTTTTGTTCTTTAAAACAAATTATGTTGCTTCATAAACATCAAGTTAGAAATTGAGACTTGAGGGACCAGCAGGTGGCGTGGTTGTTAAGGTGCTGGACACTCCCACATGGCCAACCAGGCTTCAAGTCCTGAATCTGGTGGCTTGCTTTTTCACTTCCTCTCTCTCACTCTCAGCCTCTGTCTCTCTCTGGTCAAACTAAAAAATAAAATGAATGAATAAATAAAATAAAATAAATAATTATTAAAAAAAAAAGAAATTGTGACTTGAGCTTTTGATAGTCATTGAAAACAGCACATATCTAGACTGACTCCAAGATGCTGCTCAAAGGTCATACAATTTCAGGTAGAAGAATAAGTTCACAATATCTGTTGTACAGTATGATGACTATAGTAACAATATATTGTAATTTTGAAAAATGCTGAGAGAGTGTTAAGTGTTCTAACCATAAAGGTGATAACTGTGAGATACTGCCTACATTAGTTATCTAGATTTAATAATTTCACTTTATATATAATATATATTTTAAAACATTAGATTTAATTCATCTTAAAATTTTTTTATGCAGAGAAAGAGAGAAAGCCCCCCTTTTTATGGGGTCAGACTAGTCCTTTTCCTCCACTTTTTTAGTTTTTTTGGTCAGCTACCTCTTCATCCCTTTGACATCTGGACACACATGTATATGCAGCTGGCATGTTCTGCAAGTCACCTAGGCAAGGATTCTAACTATGGTTGGCCATGGGAGATCTGGCTTCCTTAACCACTGTGATACAAAGCTCGTCCAGCAATCTTTTTTTTTAAGTTAATTTATTACTTCCAAGAGTGAGAGAGACAGGATCCCCATGCCATGACCCAATTCCAGTATCAGCTGGTCTGGATAATAGTTACAAATATGCATATCCATGTACTCAGGGAAGTCCTAGAGTATGAACCCAGGATCTTTCCCACTTGGGACAGTTATGTTACAACTATGCCACCACCTGGCCCTATGTAATACTTCTACTAACACTTCACAAGTCTATTCTATCTAGCCAATTAGCAGACCCATGATTCACTCACACATTTCAAACTGTCTGCATATATCATTTACTTCAGTATTCATTAATTACATGTATCCTTTGAACTGTTTATAAACTTCCCCTAATTTACTTCCTCATCACTTCTTATATCTCATTACTTAATGGCATTTCTTTTGTATTATCATAGTCCTGAAAATTTGTAAACATTTTGACTTATAGCTTTATCAAATATCTAGAGAATTACAAGTATTTCATCATTTTATATCATTTCTTCATTTGAAATACTTTTCAGACTTGCCCTACTCTCAAATTCTACTATTATACCTTAATGAAAGCTCCTATCACTACATAAATGGATACATAATTTCTTAACTCACTAACTCTAGTCTCTTCTTTCAGTGATTTATTACAATACTGATATATCATTGACTTCTTCTATTCTACGGAAGAACTCTCACACTCATTAGCTCTATATTACTTTCAGAATTTATCTACTTGACATATGAAGCTCTCCTAATTCTTATCTGCTTCATAACACAGATCTACAGCTTTAGGTTGCATGTTTTTCACGGTTCATTTGCCTGTTTTTCTTTCTCCTGCTGCATCTGTACAGATTTTATTAATAAAGACACAAATTATATGTATTTTTGTGAGTTCTGGTATCTTAGTATTTTTCTTCAATGTGCTTAATATTTACTGTGAATAAATCTTAAAATTTGCCCCACTAAGACAGCTCTCTGAAGGTAGGAGCTCAGTGATATATATATATATATACTATAGAACACATATCACATACTTAGTAGAAGTAACAATATTGACAGATCAACTGATTTACTATCATTGCTTTCTCAAATACTTTGATTAAATTCTTGAGGTTTCTATTAATTTTGTCAGGACAATTCTGAATCAATATACTTTGCATCTAGAGTATTTCTTGATCTTTAAATCATTACACTTTTGTTTCCTTGAAGTTCACAAAATTAGATTCATATACATTAGATTACATTTGCTTCCACTAGAACCTTTCATAAATTATACAAAATTTTATTATTTTTTCCTATATTCCCAGATTATAAACATTCTCTACTCTTATCCCTGAGGAAAGATAAAAAGGAAAATAGATTTTTGTCCATAACTACTGGTTATGACTTTGAAAACATCTTTTGAGACTACTTGGACTAATGCCACCTAATACCTCAATCTCTGCAATTAAAATGAATATAAGTTTATCTTTTTATGAGCTCACAGAACTAAAATGATCAGGTTTTTTTCTGGGTCAGGCAGATGCCATAATGGTTAAGGTGCTTACACCTACATAGTCGACCATGATTCGATTCCTAGACCTAGCAGTTTGGAGCTCTCACTGGGCTTGTGTGTATGCATACCCAAAATCCTAAGAGAAGAAGGGAGGAGAGGGGATTGTAGCATGGCCATCCCTGCTGGGGGGTGATTTCCTGCTTTTTGTCTCTCTGTCTCTCCATTGAGTGCACATGCCCTATAGCAAAAAATCTCTCCAATACAATAAACAGATTTTTTCCTAATGCTTATCTACAGTTAGGTTATATCAAAACAATTTATTGCTATGTTAGGCTCTTTCTAGATTTTGAACAGAGTTACTACGGTTCTTAGCTTAAGGCAGTTATCGAAACAAATACTTGTAAGACACTCTTATTGATAAATATATTCTTTTGTTTGACTTTGTGAATCTTAAAAAAAAAATTTGGTGAGAGAATTGACGTGTTTGTGGTTTGAGAGGTTTATTTTAAAGGCTCCATAATTATGGTATGACTTTTGTTGAAGATCAATTGTAGATAAGCAAAAATGAGCTGTTCTTGGGGATACTGTCAATTGATAAATGCCAAGACAATGTATAATTAATAAAATAAGGAAGTAAACTTTAGTTAATTCAGTTTTATCAGAACTTGGTGCTGTCAAGGAAAAATTCTGGGTTGACCCATGGTGAGACAAAAGGCACAAACCATGATGGTATCACCAACTCCACTTTATGCACATAAATGCTTTTATTAGTAAAGAGACACTGACTCTGGTTGAAGGGAATATTTACTATGTTCAAATTCATTGCAAAGATTAGAAGAACAAATACACCTTCAGATTTTAGCACAATGCTTACCATTTATGAGACTCTCAATGGGTGCTATGAAAGTGAATTCATTATAGAATGTCAGTAGCTTAATCGCCTCAAACAAACAAAAAAAACAGTTCAAGATAGGAAACATTATTTGAATAAAACTTATCTTTGTTAGTGGATAAAAACAGTACTTTGGGGAACTAGTTGCAGAGATTCTCCTTAAGTAAATGGGTATGCATCAGTTTTATTTTTTAAATTGAGCTGTTTCTTGCATTGTTATGCTATTGTTCACTTGTTTACATATTCATTAAAATGAGTTCCGAAAAAATAATAATGCCATATATCATACTGAGTACCAGATAAATAATTATATGGGCCTCAGGATTGGAACACCACCTTGAAGTGGCATAGAAATCTCAGATTGAGGTCACCACCTAGCTCATTTGATAGGAGCTACAACCCAGTGACCCTGGAGGGATTTGCTGGACCCTTTATTATTGAGCAGTACATAGACTTAATGAGAACATAAATGGAAGTAAATTAAGAGACAGACATTCATATTGAGAGAGAAATATATGGGAGAGTAATACTGAAGCACAGCTTTAGAGACCTTGCTAAATTTGGCACTTCTTTTAATGGGTGTGAAACATATGCTAGCTATACTACCACAGCATTTGCCTTAATGTTACATAGGCTCATCTGTTTAACTTCAGAGCATTTAGCTGTATCTGAACTTCATTATTTCCCACCATTTAGCCAAGAATATATAAAGAAAAAATATTGAAAACATGCAATTTCCCTAGATAAAAATAACATGTTATTTGCTCTTTAATGTGTTTAAACTTTTTGATTTATTGGTTGATTAGAACTGACCTCCACTTTTGCTAGTATATAATGACCCTTGCATATCAAAGGCTGAATGATTCATTTCAGATCACATCAATAAATATTGAGCAAAATATTTACTACAATCCATGGGGACCAAAAAAGATGAGTGAAGCACAAACTTTGTCTCTAAGACAGTTTAGTGGGGCTGAAAATCAAAAGGTAATGATATAAGATTTTAGCAGGGGGGAGAGATTATATTTAGCTGATGTTGGATCAGGAAGGGCTTCAAGGGAGCAGCCTAATTTAAGGTACATCTTGACAGAGTGAGTGTTTAAGCAGTGACAATGAAAGAGAAAGAAAAAGAGGCCTGTCAAGGTCAAAGTCAAAGTGTTTTAGTGAAAAAGGACTAAAGAAATTTTAAGTGGTTCTGTTTTGCAGGTGTGTTACAACACAATATAGAGTTTCATATTTATTTTGACTATCTGCAGAATGCCATTTATTGATTTTACTTTTTAATTTCGAATTAATGGTGAACTTTTAGCAATGTACCCTTAGCAATCTTCCCCAGTACAGATCTCTTACACAATTATAGCAAAATATCAGAACTTGACTTTGGTGTATTATTTAGCTATTAATAGAATGCAAACCTCATTCAGTTTTCACCACTTTATAAAAATTTACATTCATATATTTATATGAGTGTATATATGTGCAGTGTTTTTAATTTTAAATCAAAGGAGTTATACAATTGGAAGTGAGGTTTAATAAGATTACCTGGCAATAGTGTAAAATAATCTTATAATCTAGCAAGATTGTAAGCAGGAAGACCAAATTAAAAATTATTATAGCAGTTCAGAAGGAGAATGATGAGAGCCTGGAAGAAATGATGTCTTCCAGTTCAATGCTGAGTACAGAAAAAGTAGAGTTAGAATTTCTATTTTTAAATTGCTTTTCTTCAATGTAAAACAAATACTACTCCTTTTCAATTTGACAGTGTACGTACACTGCAGGAGTCAGAAGACTAACACATAGTCAGAACCCAGTGATAGTCACAGTTCCATATATTGGACAATATAAGCAGATTTAGAAACTTTGTGGACCAATGAAACTAAGATACGAGTTTATTTTGGAGGAAAATTTTTTAAATCCATGCATAGTTTTTTTTTTAATAACATACATATTTTCCTTACTTGTTATACTGCAGTTGGAGTCTATAGAAACAAGTCATTTCTCAACTAGGATGAAGTAAGCAGCACAGGTCAGAGAAAGATCAGATAAAGAATCCTAGGACATGAGTTGACAGAGTGATATTGTAAGCAAAGTAAAAAGGCTTGTGCTTTCTGAACTAACTGCTAGTAGACAGGTTATCATTACTTCTAACTTAGCTTGCTCATAGCTGGTTGAAATTTCCAAACATAAATATGCTTTTTAAATTCAAGACCATTTAAAATCAGAATTCTAAGGAGAAAAGTCACACATGGTTTGTTACTGTTTTTTTAGATTGAAGTAAATGCCAAGAAAAAAATTCAAGACTGCCATTTACCTGCCTTTTATTTTTTTTTGGAGAGGTTTTTGCTATAGGGTGCATGCACTCGCCAGAGAGAAAGAGAGAGATGGAGAGACAGAAAGCGAGAAATCCGCCCCCCCTCCCGGGGGGAGGCATGTCCACGCCAAAATCTCTTCTCCTTCATTCTCCTCTCGGGATCTTGGGCATGCACTTACAAGTGCTGGCGTGAATTTAAGCCACTGGGTCTGGGACTTGAACTGCCGTCAACTACATGGGAGTCCAGAGACATAGCCATTAAGCTAACTGCTGGTCCCTTACCTGCTTTTAAAATAAAGACTGGGTTTCACTCTGTTGTGATTCTCCTGCCTTAGTCTCTGAGTCGACTACACAGCACCCAGCTTTTGCAATTCTTCTCTCAACATAATGATTAAATAACTTTATTTCTTCTTTGTCTCAGAATTTCTTACAAAGGTCACTATTTTCTGAGTAGCAAACAAGAAGTCACAGAACTTAGATATATCATTTGATGGCTGAGGTATGGTGAATGAGGTATTTAAATTTTTTTCCTAAATTTAATGCCCTCATTAGCAATGTAACAGTGGTGGTGTCAAAGGAGGCTTTCCATGTAACACTCACACCCACGTAAACTGTTATAGATTAATTCCCACATATATTTTAAAAATTTATTTCATACTTTACAAAAGTCCACAACATGATGTGCTGAATGTATATATTTTCAACAGAGTTCACATCTGTCAATTATTTCCTTCCTTTGTACCCTATACCCTGCCTCCACCACCCACGCTTTCCCATGTGCTCTCCTCCCTTACAATCTCTAGCATTCACACCCATCCTCTCCACATCACATCATCAGATCTCTCAACCTCTGCCATAGAGTGCAGACACTTGGTACAAATGAAATGGGAATATACAATGTGTATATTTCCATATCTGGCTCACTTCACTCAACATTAAATCTTCTATATTTATCCACTTTGAGTCAAACAATAGGATCCCATAGCTGAGTAATATTCCATAGAATATATGTACCACAATTTTTCAACCCAGTCATCACTTTTTGGATATTTAGGTTGAACCCATGTTTTAGCAATCGTGCTAAATTATGCTGTGATAAACAGGGATTGCAGATGTCTTTCCGATTTAGTGTTTTCCTATCCTTTGGGTAAATACTAAGAAGTGGGATTGCTGGGTCATATGGTAGTTCTACAATATTTGAAGGTTTTTGAGGAAACTCCATATTGTTTTCCACAGAAGTTGTACTAATTTACATGCCCACCAATGGTATAAGAGGGTTTCCTTTTCATGCAGCCTCATCAGCACTTGTAATTTTTTTCTTTTTAATCCCAGCCATTCTAACTGGGTTTAAATGGTATCTCGTTGTGATTTTAATTTGCATTTCCCTTATGACAAGAGACTTTGAACACTTATGCCTTTTGGCCATTCATAAGTCTTCTTTGGAGAGTTGTTTATTCAGTTCATTTGCCCATTTTATAATTGCATTATTCATTTTTTTATGGGTGAACTGCTTGCAATCCCTTAAAGGAATATTTTGCAAATATTTTCTCTCATTCTGAGGGTTGTATTTTCATTCTAATTATTGTTTCCTTTGCTGTGAGGAAGTTTTTTAGTTTAATGTAATCCAACTTATCTATTTATGTAACTATTGCCTGTGCTTTAGGATTCTTATTTAAGAAATACTTGCTACTCCTTTATTTTCAAAAGTTTCTCTACATTTTCTAACAGTAGTTTAGTAGTTAGAGGTTTTATATTTAAATACTTGATCCAATTCTAGTTAATAGAGATAGGGGTCCAGTTTCTTTTTTCTTCAGGAAGATATTCAGTTTGTCTAGTACCATTTGATGAAAAGATTTTCTTTTCTCCACTGCATTGTCTTGTACTCTTTGTCAAAGGTCAGTGAGCTGTATGATTTGGACTTATTTCCAGATTCTCTGTTCTATTCTATTATGTCTGTGTGTCTGTTTTTGTGCCAATACCATGCTGTTTTGATTACCACTGCTTTGTAATATATTTTAAAGTCAAGTAGTGAGATACTTCATATTTTATTCCTTTGACACAGTATTGCCTTTGTGATATGGGGTTTATTATGTTTCAAGACAACTTTTATAATTGTCTTTTTCTATTTCTGTGAAAACTTTCATAGGAAATTGGATCTGAATCACACTGAATAGTAAATTAATTAGAACTGACATTTTGATTATATTGATTCATCCAGTCCAAGAACACAGGATATCCTTCCATTTTATTTATTTATTTATTTACTTATTTATTTATTGTATCATAATCAATTTCTTTTTTCAGTTTTTCATAGTTTTCTTTGTAGAGGTCTTTCATCTCTTTGGTTAGGTTTACTCCTACGTATCTTATTTGTTTTGTAAGTATTGTAAATAGAATTGCTTTCTTCAGTTCTGTCTTGGTCTGTTCAGTGTTGATGTATAAAAATGCTATAGATTTTTGTATACTAACTTTGTGTTGTGCTACTTTACTGAATTCACATTACTTCTAGGAGTTTTTTTTGGAGAATTCTTTTGTATTTTTCTATGAATATCTTATCATCTGCAAATAGGAATAGTTTAGCTTCTTTTCTCATATGAATGCCTTTTATTTTGAGCTCTTGTCTGATTGTATTAGCTAAGACTTCTAGCACTATGTTGAAAGGAGCAGAGAGAGTGGGCACCCTTGTCTTGTTCCTGTTTTTAATGAGAATGCTTTCAGTTTTTTCCCTATTCAGTATGATTTTTGCAATAGGTCTGTCATACATGGCTTTTGTGTTGAGGAATGTTTCTTCTTCCTCTATTTTGCTGAGGATCTTTATCTGAAAGGATGTTGTATTTTATTAAATTTCTTCTGCATTTATGGATATGATCACATAATTTTTACCTTTCTTTTAATGTGATGTATTACATTTATTGTTTCATGTGTGTTGAACTAGCCTTGCATCCCTGGGTAAAGCCTACCTGGTTGTAGTATATAATATTAATATGCTATTGAATTCAGTTTCTAGTATCTTTTTGAGGCTTAAGTAATGAATTTGGTCAGATTCCTTCCTTTTGAATCTTTAGAAATAGTTTGAGAAGTGTTAAAATGATCTCTTCTTTGAAAGTTTTGTAAAATTCAGAAGTGATATCATCTGGACGTGGGTTTTTCTTTGTTGAGAAACTATTATTTATTTATTTATTTTTTTTTGAGAGGTTTTTGCTATAGGGCGCGTGTGCTCGCCAGGCAGACAGAGAGAAACATAGAGACAGAAAGTGAGAAATCACCCTCCAGGGGTGATGGTCATGCCGCAATCCCTTCTCCTCCATTCTCCTCTCAGGATCTTGGGCACGCACGCACATGCACCTGGTGTGAGTTCTAAGCCACCGGGTCCGGGACGTGAACCATGGTCGACTACATGGGAGTCCACCAACATAGCCATTACGCTAACTGCTAGTTCCCAGAGAAACTATTATTTATTAATCTTATCACTTGTTATTAACCTATTCAGCCTTTCTATTGCATTCTGGTTCAGCCTAGATAAGTTGTACATGTTCAAACATTTGTCCATGTTGTTTAGATTTTCTAGTTGGTTGCTATATAGTTGCTCACAGTATTCTCTCTCTCTTTGTATTCCTTATATATTGGCTGTAATATTACCAGCTTCATTACTGATTTTATTTATCCGGTTCCTTTCTCTATTTTTTTTTTTTAACTTAGTATACCTAATGGCTTATTAATTCTGTTTATCCTCTCCCAAAATCAGCTTTTTGTTAAATTTTTGGTGTAGTTCTTTTACTCTCTATTTTATTTATTAATGGCTTAATCTTTACTATTTTTTTCTTATTTTATTTATTTATTTATTTTTGTTGTTGTTGCTTTTCCTTAAGATATGATGTTAAGTTATTTATTTGCTACCTTTCTATTTTTTTCTTGTGAGAACAAATGGCTATTAACTTCCCTCTTATGACTGCTTTCACTGTGTCCCAGAAGTTATGAAGAGTGGTGTGTTCATTATCAGTTACAAAGAATATTTTGATTTCAGCTTAATTTCTTCAGTTATTTGATTGTTGTTCTGGAGTAAGTTGTTTAATTTCCTTTTTTTTTTCCCTTTGGGGACTCTTTCTGTTTGATTCTATTGTAGTCAGAGAAGGTGCTGGGTATAGTTTCTGATATTATTATTATTATTTAAAAATTCACATTTAATCACCATATATCTTTACAGTGTATAACATTGCTTTTTCCAGCATGAATATGATGCATGTCATTCAAGACAATAACAGTATTGTATACATTATCATTGGAGATAACTTTTTAAATGCGTAGAACTTGCTTTGTGGCCTATTATCTGGTCAGTCTTTAAAAATATTCCAAATGGAGATGAGAAAAGTGTGTATTTTGTTGTTGTTAGGAGGAATGCTCTCTATAAGTCCGTCAGGTCCATTTGTTTTATAGTATCAATTCATTCCTGTGTCTGTTTATTTTTTGTCTGGATGACCTGTCCAGTGGTGACATTGGGGCATTGTAATCTCCAACAATTAATGTGTTGCAGCCTATATCTCCCTTTAGATCTGGCAAACTTTCTTTTACATATTTAGGTGCCCTGGCATAGGGTGCAGAAATATTTATGATTGTTATATGCTATTGATAAATTAATCCTTTCAGAACTATGTCATGTTCTACTTTGTTTCTTTTTACCCTTTTTATCCTAAAGTCTATTTTTTCTGACATCAGTATTGCAATTCCTGCATTTTTTCATTTCTACTTGTTTGAAACAACTTTTACCAGTTCTTCATTATTAGTCTATGCATGTCTTTGTCAATGAGTTGTGTGTCTTGTAAGCAACATATGAAGAGTTCCAGTTTTCCATCCATTGAGCTGATCTATGTCTTTTAGTTGGAGAATTTAATCCATTAACATTCAAGGTTATCATTAACATGTGTGAATTTAGCCCTGTCACTTATTCTTCTTTTCCTACTTGTTTTGTGTTCTCTTGCTTTTATTTTTCTCCCTTTAGTTGTCCACGTATAATGTTCTCTTAAGTATTTCCTGAAGGGCTGGCCTACTTTTGGTGAACTTTTTTAGTTTTGTTTATCTGGGAATGATTTTATTTCTCTTTCACAATTGAAGTATAATCTTGCCAGGTATAGTATTTTTGGCTGTAATTGTTTTTCTTTGAGAGTTTTAAATAGGTCTTCCTATTCTTTCCTTGCCTGTATTGTTTCTATTGAGAGTTCTGCTCTTAGTCTAATGGGGTAACTTTTTGAAGTAACTTGGTGTTTCTTTCTTGTCATTTTCAGAATACTGTCTTTGTCTTTGTTTTACCCACATATTTTTTAATCATTGTTTATTTAAATTTTTTAAATTTAGCATTTACTACAGTGACTTGCACACAATTAATATTCAATGCATGTTTTCTGAATAAATTGTTTGGAGAAACTTAAATACAAGGATCCTTTTTGTTTTGAAGGATTTTAAGTAGTTTTTAGATTTTTTTTTTTTAGAGACAGATACTGGCCCTAGTTTTTAGATCTCTTATACAATAAAATTGTTTATGCATGAGATCTTTGCAATTTTTCTTTATTTTTTATTTTTTAATGTGTTTTAAAAATATTTGTGTCACTTGTCTCTTTTGGACTCATTTTTTATCTGTAAATATAGGAGCTGTATTTATAAATTTGGTTCTCTCTAAAAAAATCAATGGCATTAAGTAATAGGGAAATTATGTGCATTAAACATGGCAGTATTAGTTCCATAACAACTTGTATAAGTTGCAAATGTAGTTTTAATAAAAATATTTCAAATGATATATTTAAATTAAGTTGGTCTAAATAGTTATATTACTTCATAGTAAGGACAATTGTAATCAACTAAACATAAGAGCTAACTAAAATAAGAATCTAATTGTTAAGTTATAAGCATTGAAGTATCATTATTGTGCTCATTTTGCAGATCAGAAATCTAAGGTCATGAGGTTTAATAACCTACCCAAAGTTATATATCCAAGAAAAAAGTCTGGCAATACTTGAACAGCAGTAGTTGGGTTCCAGAATTATGTAGTCAACCACTGCTCTGTACTCTGTGTTATTCTGTGACACCTCCAAGATAGAGAAAAGTCCTGAACAGTATTTTATGAGCTAGACAGAAGGGCAATGGTCAAACATTTGGTTGATAACCTGTAAGAGCTTGAACTCTGAAATTTTATGGACAAAGTCTCTAATTATTGCCCCTAGAATATCTTCCTTAGGTTTTAGATTCAGTTTGTATATTGGGACAGTGCAACTATGAGATGTAAATAATTCATTAACTAGAAATAACCATTTGCCTTGCTTTATCTGAAGGGAGGGTCTTTCATAAATAGCCTGCTTGCTCTTTTGCAAACAAAATTGTTTATTTAGTCTATTTTATCATTTGTTCTGAATTATCCATCTTCTGAAATATAGGAGTTAGCTGGCAAAATATGTCAATTACTAATCATGAGTCTTTTTTCAATAAGCACAAAATTTTCTGAACATTTTGTGCTCATTCACTTGCTACTCAGGAAGATAGATTTTAGCTGAGAGGCTAGACAAAATTACTTTTCATATCCATGAAAAAACATGGGTCTAATTTTTATGATTTTTCAGGTATGGCCTATCTTTACCATCTAGGTACATAAAATGGACAGATTCAATTCAATTTATGCTGTTACGTTATTATATAATTTTGAGTAAGCAAATCAGTCCTCAAATATTTGTGTGAGCAATCCCAGTTTATTTTTTATTTAATAAAAACAGTTCTATTTTAAAGCCTCCCTAGTTCTGCTTCTGTCTTTCCTCAAATAATGGCTATATTATATTGAGAATTTTATTCTAATAAATATGCGTAGTTATACAATGTTGAATAGATAATCTTGAATTTGGGTTTTAAGTACCAAAAACATTGCAATTCAACAAATAGTTTCAGGCTGTCGCTCGTGCTGGAAAAAGTGAAGAATATGGCGCTCACCAGCTTTTTACCTGTACCTACTCAGCTATCTCAGCACCGGCTTGAGGCTGAAGAAAAAGCAAGATCCCCAAAATCACAGCAGACTTCATTGGTCTCATACCGAAGAGAACCTCCACCTTACGGGTACCGGAAAGGATGGATACCTCGGTTATTAGAGGATTTTGGAGATGGATGAGGCTTTCCAGAGATTCATGTGGCCCAATACCCATTGAAAGAAAAAAATGTTGAATTTTAGTATATGTGCTGCCGAAGCGAGCATGAGAAAAAAAATGTCGAATGCACTAGCCATTCAGGTGGATCCTGAAGGAAAAATTAAATACGATGCAATCGCTCGACAGGGTCAGTCAAAAGACAAGGTCATTTATAGTAAATACACTGACCTGGTTCCAAAGGAGGTTATGAATGCAGATGATCTAGATCTGCAAAGACCCAATGAAGAAGCTATTGAAGAGATAACAGAAAAGACAAGGGTAGCCTTAGAGAAATCTGTATCACACAAGGTTGCTGCCTCCATGCCTGTTCGAGCAGCTGATAAACTGGCTCCTGCTTAGTATATTCGGTATACGCCATCTCAGCAAGGAGTGGCTTTCAACTCTGGACCTAAACAGAGGGTTATTTGAATGGTAGAAATGCAGAAAGGTCCAATGGAGCCACCAAGATTCAAGATTAATAAGAAAATTCCCCGGGGACCACCTTCTCCTCCTGCACCTGTCATGCATTCTCCCAGCAGAAAGATGACTGTAAAGGAACAACAAGAGTGGAAGATTCCCCCTTGCATTTCAAACTGGAAAAATGCAAAGGGTTATACAATTCCATTAGACAAACGTCTAGCTGCTGATGGAAGAGGACTACAAACAGTACATATACATGAAAATTTTGCCAAACTGGCTGAAGCCCTCTACATTGCTGATCAGAAGGCTCGTGAAGCTGTGGAAATGCGTGCCCAAGTAGAGAGAAAGATGGCTCAAAAAGAAAAGGAGAAGCATGAAGAGAAACTTAGAGAAATGGCCCAAAAAGCCAGAGAGAGGAGAGCTGGAATCAAAACCCAGGTAGAAAAAGAGGATGGGGAGGCACGTGAGAGAGATGAAATCTGGCATGATAGGTGAAAAGAGAGACAGAATGATAGGAATCCTTCCAGAGCAGCTCCTGATAAGAGGTCTAAACTGCAGAGAAATGAAAATCGGGACATCAGTGAAGTCATTGCTTTTGGTGTGCCCAATCCACGCACTTCCAATGAAGTTCAATACAACCAGCAGCTCTTCAACCAATCCAAGAGTATGGACAGTGGATTTGCAGGTGGAGAAGATGAAATTTACAATGTTTATGATCAAGCCTGGAGACGTGGTAAAGATATGGCCCAGAATATTTATAGGCCCAGTACAAATCTGGACAAGGACATGTATGGTGATGACCTAGAAGCCAGAATAAAGACCAACAGATTTGTTCCTGACAAGGAGTTTTCTGATTCAGACCATAGACAGAGAGGACGAGAGGGACCAGTTCAGTTTGAGGAAGATCCTTTTGGTTTGGACAAGTTTTTGGAAGAAGCCAAACAACATGGTGGCCCTAAAAGACCTTCAGACAGCAGCCGTCCCAAGGAACATGAGCATGAAGACAAGAAGAGGAGAAAGGAGTAGATAACACCTCTCTTCATTGTGAATGATGCAAGTCATATGGGGGAACACTTTGTAAATGATCAAGATAAAAACCAAATCTGGGTGCCAGATCCCAGCGCTACTTTTTATTACTGAAGTACAGGGGATAAAAAAATTCTACCTTGAACTAGTATTTTTTTAAAGAGCAGGTCGTGTTTGTGCTTCTCCCGCCTTTTGGCATATAGAACATAAAGTAGCCCCCCACCCCCATAAAACCAAGACCGCTCCCCTTTTGTGTGACACTGTTAGTTTGGGGTTAGTATTTTGTGTAAGAGCAACTGCTTATGAATAAAATTACCCCAACCACAATGAGTAAGTTGATATTGGAACTGTCCTACCAAATGAATTCTATCCTTATTCTGCTGTTTTAATTTGAAGTAGGGAATGTAAGCTCTTCCTTGATTCAACTATTTGTTTCAAATAAAAACATTTAGACAAAAAAAAAATAGTTTCATAGTAAAACAACAAATGAAAAATATTTGAGTATACAAAACAGAACAAAATAAGTGCCTTTGCACTCAGACCTTTCTCTCTCTGATTAGCTCCTAGGTGTTTTACTTAGAAAAATAATTTCTTAGATTAGTAATAACTATTACTTCAAAAAGTGACTAATTAAAGTGTTGAACAGATTTCTGTATTATTACTTACTTAGTTGTTTTTGTTGTTGCTGTTTTTTGTTTGTAAGAGAAAATTTGCATGTGCCACTCACCAGAGACATAGAGAGAAAGAGAGAGAGAAAGTGAGAAATCACTCCCTGGGAGGGATGGTCACATCACAGTCTCTTCTCCTCCATTCTCGTCTTGGGATTTTTGAGCTCACACGCACATGCACCTAGTGTGAGTTTCAAGCCACCAAGTCCAGGACTCAAACTGCATTTGGACATGTGATAATCCAGCACAACCATCATGCAACTGGCTGACTGCACTTCTTCCTTTTTAAAATATCTACTGCATTTGAACATTTCATGGGAATACGTTTTCATGGAACCCAGGAAATATTTACATTAGCAGTATTCAAGAGAAGCTAAATAATAGAATCAACTAGTGAATTTTTGAAGTATACAGTGCCCATCAAATTTGAGTCTTTGCAGGGTTGGGGCCTAAAGGAGCAAGGAAGCCATAAAGGCCTCCCAGATATAGTCATGCCCTAATTCTTGGAATCTGTGACTATATTTTTACATGGTAAAGGGTAATTGAGGCATCATATAAAATTACTTTTGCTAAACATCTGGTCTTAAAATGGAGTGAGTTCTGGGATATCTAAGTGGGCCCAGTATTAATGTTGCAAGTTAAAATGTGGTAGAAGGAAGAAAGCAGAAGTGTTGGTGTCAGAGGGATGCATATGAAAAACATCATTGACTAGTCATTGCTAGGTTTGGAGATGGAAGAAAGGCAACACCAGCCAAAGAAAGCAGGGGGCACCTGAAAGTCAGAAAAGGTAAGAATATGGATTCTCTCCTAGAGCTCCTACAAAGGAACACAGGCCTGTTGACATCTGGATATTAGTCCAGTGAGATTTATCTTTGATTTCTGACCTCCAGAACTGTAAAATAATAAATCTGAATTGTTTGTGGCTACTAGTTGTGGTAATGTGTTACAGTAGCAATAGTACAGGGCCTGTACATCTTTTATTGGTAAGAGCTGCTGGGCGATCCTCAGGTACAACCAGATTGAGAACTATTGATTTTGTTGAATAGTCACTCATTGGAATCACCTAGGAAGTGTTGATGGAAATAACCAAGCTCTATAGGAATAATAATTAACATTATTTAGTGTAAGCACAAATATGAGTGACTATTTGGAGAAACACCAAAGAGTTTTTTGGGGTGCACAGATGCAACAGTGCTTTTGTTCAGTTCTGAGAGCAGGAGACACAGACAGAGTTGTGAATCAGTGTAAAGTGTCTTTTCATTGTTTGGCTTAATAATGTAGGACATCTGGAAGCAAGGACTTAAAGGTTATGGGTGGGTTTAGAAATTCCTAGATTAGTAATTGGTTAATTATGTAAATATTTGCCTCAAGGAGTCTTAGAGTCAGTAGAAAACAATGTCTGAATTTAACCTAAATGTAGATAATAAGGCCTTGCTATTTATCTGGTGATGCTATGCCAGGGGCAGGACATAAGGATTTGCCCACACTCATTAGACCAAAGCAGTCTGACAGAGAGATTTACATTTGTAGATGTCACTTTTCGAGGGCCTTTGGAAAGTGGCCTTAGAATAGGAATAATAGTCAGAAATCTGTCCTCAAAACTTCTATAAAATACTCATATTTGGTATCCACTACCAGAGATTCAAATTCACATTCAAAGTATGAATGTATTTAATTCCCATAAAAATTTCATAGGATAGAAATCATTAACAAAGGCTTTTTCTTTTTTAAAGAAATTATCTAGTGTTACCTAGTTACTAAGTGAGAAACTTCAAGTCTACATAGGCTGTCTTCTATAAGCACCAACATGTTGATTTAAATTCTTGTAGAGAGCTTCTTTACTCATGTTTTAAACATCATCATTACAACTACTGGTTTTTATTTCAAGTTTCTATTCCCAAGAAAAGCAAGAAATTAGAAATGGGAGTTACCAGTAACAATAAAAACATCAATGGCAACATACTTAAGCCTGGCACTGATTCTGAGAGCTAAGAATAAAAATATATGAAACGCTTTCATGTTCAAACATGAATTTTGAAACTCATGGAAATCTGAGGTCTCTTTCAGTACAAATGTTAATAAATATAGCAATATTCAGTATTACTGTGAATGCTACTGTATTTGTGTAGAAATGATTTAATTCATCTTAAAACCTCATTTACCAAGAAAGATTTATTTTTGCTCTGTCTAATTCATTCATGAGGTATATATTTGTAATTTCCTAATATTAATACAATCAAATGAATATTAATGCTTTATAGTGTTAAACATCAACCGAGTGTTTAACAGGTAGGCCATGAGTTTCCCAAACAATTTGATACATAGATTAAGGTATATATATTATGTACTGTATGAAAAACCTGCTTGTTTACATATCAGACCTATTCTTTTTTTTTTTTTCCCTAATCAAAGGCCATTCTAAACCAACTGAAATGTCAACACACTTTGACATTTTGGTGACATACTTAGGAGAAGCACAAAGACACCAAAACAAAGCTATAAAATCCAGTAGAAGATTTATTTATAAGACATTCATATTATAACAGTTAGGAAGGCAAAGATAAATGGCAAAACCAATTCTCTTGTGTTCAGGTATTTGTCATTTCTCTTCATCCACATTAAAGACTATAAACCTAATACATGTTAAATCTTTTAAATTGCCATCCTTGCATTTCTCTGGGTGTTTTAATAGAAAGATCACCTAACTAAAGACAAAACATTATTTGGTTGTGTGACACCAAGTATAAACCATAAAACCACAGAAATTTCTCCTAATCTATGGAACAAGTGTTGCACCTGCTTTTTCTGCACCACAGAATCATGAAAAAAATCAAAATGACAATCTTTGGGAAAGTACTTTAAGAATATTCAAGTGTCATGTAAACAATTATTTCATGCAATAATCTGGTCTATCAGAGTTATCTATCCCTGTGTAACCAGTCACTTCCTAATTTAGTGGTTTAAAACAATTATTTCACAGTTTCCTAGTTTAGAAGACTGATAATGGCTTAAATAAGTCCTCTACATTAAGGTGTCTGACAGGCAGCAATAAAGGTGCTATTGTTATCATCATCATGATGTCATCATCAAATTTGTCTCCACTGGAGAAAGATTTGCTTCCAAACTCACTCACACCATTGTTAGCAAGACTCAATTCCCTATGGGTTATTGGACAAGAGCCTTAGTTTCCCACTTGCTATTGACTGGAGGCTATCCTCAGTTCATTAGTACATGGGCCTCTCCAATATGCGATTTGCTTCATCAAAGCTTGCAAGCCAAAAAAGTGATAGAAAAAAACACAGCAAGGTAGAAGTCAATGTCTTTTGTAACACAATCATGAAAATGCCATCTTACAAATGTTGTTTTATTATACTCATTAGATACAAGTAGTTAAGGACTGCACTGAAGTGGGGGCGATGATACCATGATGGTGTAACTGTCAGGAGTGAGGATCACTGAAAGAGTCATCTTGAAATCTGAAATCATATAGACCATTCCTGACTCCCTAAACATGTTCTGGGCTTGCCTCCTTCTGAGTTATTGTCTATTTCCTTTTTTTTTTTTTTTTCGTCTGTAAATCTTACCTCAAACCCAACCTTCAAGGTACAACTAAATTAAGATCTTTGGTAAATTTTCTTTCAAATTCATCAGTTAGATGGTATCTTCCCAATCTAAGTTCCCAAAGTATTTGACACAGATCTAGGTCACATACCATCTCCTGTTTTTTTCATAGTATTCATAACCTCAGACCTATCCACTGATCAGAGCCTTTAAGACTGGGATTAGATTTTAACCACTTTTTATTCTCCTATGGGGTGTAGAACAATAAAGGCTGCAATACAAACAATGCATGCATAGTTATTCAATAGAATTGAGGCAGTTTTTCATGTAAAGGTTACAATCAACTATATTATGACCTCCCTTCTGCTAAAGGGCTTACTTAAAGCCACCAAGAATCAATCAATATTTTCAGTTCTGAAATAGTCTTGTTTCATGGATTCTTGCCAGTATTTTTGTTATTCAAAGGACATCTGTGGTCTGCTCTTCTAATAGCTTGATTCATCGAGAGCATGAACCTGCAGAAAACAATGGAACCATTTGACCTCAACAGTAAGGTCCCAGATTTTCTGGCGCCTATGCTTAAGTGCACACATTTGTTCCAAGAGTTTTTCTGTGACTACACACTTCCAGTTATTAAAATGTTCTAGACTTAGGCTTAATTTTAAGACAATATTCCCTTTGAGTATAAAGGCTTAATAAGAAATCTCTAATTTATATTAATGCATTAAAAAAAGCACCCAACTATATGGATGTTTATTTTTCCACCATACATTTGTTAGGTGTAAATAGATCTATACTCCAAAGAAATTACTTAGATAAGAGCCTGGGTATAAAGGGAATCTGGGAACCTATCAAATGATATTGGCATAGTGGAAACTGAGCCAAGAAGCCTATGTCTTTGAGATATTTATTTTTATGAAGTTTAACCCAACATTCTTCGTATTATAATATCTTAGAAGCTAATGGAAGATTAATTCATTTCAGTTCAAAATATCTAAGATTTTACTGGACTTTACATAAGAACACTTAAATGGTTGATAATCTGTTAAAACTGGCCCCCAGGGGTTTTGGTTTAAGGCTCAATCTACTTTTAGTGCTCTTCACTAAACTTAATCCAAAGACTTGGAGAAAGCATCTTTCAGGACAGCCCACTATTAAGTTCTCTACAAATCCCTTCTCTAACAAAGCCTCCTCCCCCATTTTCTCCTTGTCATTGCCATTTACACTGGAGAGAATATCAGGAGATCTAGACTAAATTTGGCTGCTCCTCCAGGCTCTCTCCTATCCCCATTCCCTGTTTAGGAAATGGCCAATGTTCAAAGTTAAATTTTTGGCTATGTAAATGGGACTTAATCTATTTGTTCAGTGGCCCATGTGCTCCAAAGTATCATGGGGTTTGAGTCAGTGTGCTGAGTGCCAAGTTCCAGGAAGCAGACATCTTCACTGTGATATTTTACTGCATTTTATGCTTCCATGTGAGAGAGGTAGAAATTGCAAAGTTGGGAAGATGAAATTGGGAAAAAGAAATTGGGAGCTAGAGTCAAGGTCCCATTGATAGTTTTCATTATATCTTTGGGTAATTATTATCCTTTTATTCATTTGACAAATGATTTTTGAGTATTATTCTTAGGTAAGAATTGTTTTAGGCAATAGGGACAAGCAGTGAACCAAGAAAGTTCCATCTCTCTTGGATTTCACATTCAATCAGGAAATAGATAATGAATAAATAATCAAGCAGACCTACATTATGCCAGCTGGTGATAAGTGCCAAGGGAAAAAATATTGTAAGGCAATAGAGAGTAACAGTTGGAGGTGTGTGTGTGTGCTATCATAGAAAAGACAGCATTTGAGCAGTGACCTGAAGAAAGTGAGAGTTTATATGCATATTCAGTTAGGAGAAAATTATGAACAGAAAGTACATAGACATTAAGTGGGGAAAATTAGGTGGGACATGTTTAAAGAATATTAAAGAGGCTTGAATCAGATATGAGGGGAAGAGTGAGAAATGAGATTAGAGACATGAGGAGATGTAGATCATATTGTCCTATTGGGACCAGTGTGTCACTGTGATGACTTCAAATTTGATTCTAACTAAGGTAGTAAGCAATTAAAGCGTAGTAAACAAAAAATATCTATATTTTAAAAGGTTCCATCTTTCTGCTGTATGGAGAATAGCCTTCTAGAAAATAGGAATGAAAGAAAACAAGAGGCTACTGTCCATAATCCAGGTGTAATAATGGTAACAATTGGGCTGAGGTAGTAGCAATTGGGATGGGAGGAAGAGTCATATTATTGATGTATTCATTGTGAAAATCCTATTTAGGATTTTCTGGTGGATTGGATAGAAGGCATTAGTGTGGAAGTGCCAATAAGGATTCTAAGACCATGACTGAAGGATGAAGTTAATGTTAATATAGATGACAAAGTAATAGGAGGAACAGGTTGGTGGAAGATTAGGAAGCTCAGTTTTAAGCATTTTAATGGTGAACTGTATTATTAAATACAATGGAGACTTTAGAGTTCTAGTTAGGTACATAAGTCTGAACTTAGTTGAGAGGGATTCAGACTGGGGAAATAAATATGGGTATTCTCAATATTTAGATAGTGTTTTGAGTCATGAGACTGGTAGAGATCATTTAAGAGGCAACTATAGAAACGAAAAGGAAGCCTAGGCTCTGAGTTCTGAGACATGCTAACATTTAGATAACAAGTAGTTATGGAGGGCTCTATAAAATAGGTAAAATGGAACAAAATATCAAAGACTTGAATGAGTTATTGAACCCTCAATATAGGCTAGGCACTGTGACAGGTACTGTGACTCAATGATAAATACAATGGGTTCTGCTCTTGAAGATTTTAGTTTAATTGTGCTTTAATAGAGATATTTATATAGGAAGTTACAAGAATGTGCTCTGGGCTCAGGGAAGACAAAGCTGCTATTTCTTCTTTTGGATATAAAAATACTTTCGAGAAGAGGTGACATTTGGCAGAGGGACATGAGGTTTCATTTTCCATGAAGATCAAGGAGTGAAGGAAATTCCAAGTGCAGGAAACAGCATGTACAAGGAGGAGAACCAAAACACATAAGGTTTTGTTAGAAGTACAAGGAGACAGCATAGTCAGAGGATAAAAAGAGATGGAGTCACAGAACTGGCCTCTGTCATCCAATGGCTGTGTAATTACCTTTGTTGTTTTTCTTGAACTTTCAGTTCCTCATTTATAAATCATGGAATAATATCTCCCTTGCATCATTGCTGTGAAGTTAGGAATAAGTATCTCCAATACTTAGCCTCTATGGTTACATCATAGTAGCTGCAAAGACCATGCTAGTTTTGCTGGAGCATCTATCATGCTCCAGAAAAATTAGGTTGAGTACCAAGACTAAAAGTCTTGGATCTTTATCTTTACTGGAAAGAATTTGAAAAAT
>NW_006160124.1:1217583-1228776 GCF_000334495.1 Tupaia belangeri chinensis
ATATATCTTTAGGAACTGGCAGGCAGACTGTAAGTCATTTGACTCCTTCCTGCCTGGCCAATGGCAATTCCATCCCAGACCAGGTAACTTGAGAACCACGAACCATGCTGGGCGAGTGTGCATGCATACCCAAACTCCTAAGAGAATAGAGGTGGAGGGATTGCAGTGTGGCCATCCCCCCAGGAGGCAATTTTTTACTTTCCATCTCTTTTTATTCTCTCTCTATGCCTCTTTCCACAAAGTGCATATGTCCTATGGCAAAAATCTAAAATTATTAAAAAAGATCATACCTTTCTCATAAAAAAATACCTTTCACAGCTGCAAAGAAGGTGTTGGAAGAAAGAAGTAATGAGCAGAGGAAGGAAGAAGGGAGATAAAGAGAATAAAAGTACAGTCAAGGAAAGGAGAGAGGAGTGCACATGAACACAAGGAAGAAAGAGAAGTAAACAAGATGGAAAAAAAAAAAGCTTAAGTGTTCAGTATGTGTTATTCATTATGCAAAGTACCTTCATTTACACTACCATTTAATACTATCCCATGAATTAGGTAGTATAGCCCCCATTTTTTATCTAAGGGAACAGATTCACAGAGACTAAAATATTTGCCCTAGATATTCCTGGTAGGTAGTAGGGTGGAGATTGGCGTATGGGGATTGTAAAGAAATCTAGAAATCAAAACAAAGATCTTTGGCTCTATACACTAAGTAGGAAGACATGATGGTTGTTTACTAACATTTAGGTTGGGACCAGCAGTTAGCATAATGGCTATGTCGCTAAACTCCCATGTAGCCGACCGTGGTTCAAGTCCTGGACCCAGTGGCTTAAACTCATGCCAGGCGCATGTGCGTACGTACCCAAGATCCCGAGAGGAGAATGGAGGAGAAGGGATTGCGGCATGGCCATCCCCCCCGGGGGGTGATTTCTTGCTTTCTATCTCTCTGTCTCCCTGTCTTTCTGGTGAGTGCATGCCCTATAGCAAAATAAAACAAAACAAAAACAAACAAAATAACAAAAAACTAAAAACATTGAGGTTAAAGCTAGAGCAGAGTAGATTTGCAAAGAAGGGGTTGAATTTGATCTAGTAGAAAGAGAACCCAAACAATTTTAGCTGAGTAGTTTCCAGAGTGGACATTTCTAGCTTTCGTAAGTTGGATACATGGTAATTTCATTCATTGAAGAAAAGCAGGAGAGCAATGAAGGACCTGGCAACTTAGTAAGATAAAACTAACCTCAATGACTCAAGTTTATTTATTTATATCAGTTGGATCAGCTGAGGCCCTAATTGTTCCTCAGGCTGGGACAAAGGCTAATAATCCAAAGACCAACCAGAAGGTGCATGGAGGGGGCAAAGTTTCATTTTCCTGAATGGTGTGTCGGTGGTCTTATCTGATCAGTGGCAGGAAGTGAGATTTGAAAATGGATTAATATTGGCTTTGTCAACCTTGATGATTGGCAGCTCTAAGCCAGGTTTTATTTGACTGAAATAAAGAAGTATGAGGTATCTGGCATCCTAAATGTTGTGAAGCACTTCATACTTACTACACAAAGAAATTCATAATGATCAATAGTTTAGCTGCAATCAGCTGTCTAGAAAAATAGATGACTCATTTTAAATGTTGATGAGGTATTTAAAAACATGAGCTCTTGAGATTTTCGTGCGCTAATTTGTTTTATAGCCCAAGGAACAGGGAATTCAAGCTTTTTTGATGCTGGAAAACAATTAGCCCTGGATATTGTCCAAGCACCATATTGAATTCTTTCCAATTTTATTTCATTTGTGTGTCTCCATAAATCAGTACCCTCAATGCAGATGGATTGCTTCTCTTACTTTATATGCTTATGGCAGGATAGTCTAAGTGCTATTACTTAAGATATCTCTTTCTAGTGACTATTAATAGAAAAAAAAAAGGTAGCCTCATTTCAGGAATTTAATTGCACAAAAGCATATTGAGTGCCTACTATGTGGATTCAGTATCCTGGCAGTGGGGTCTAATGCCAAGGTCATGGCATTCTGGAATTTACAGTATCTAATTTTGCAGTCTATGTTCAAATATTTGCAAGAAAAGTGTCTACCAGAAAGTTATTTATTTTTACATTCTACATTTGTGTTGTTACAGCAGTAATTCCTATCTCAGAGTGATATGACAAACAAGGTAATACTATGCGGAAAAGCTTTATAAGCATATAGACCTCTGTTATCATGTACGAAATTTTCTGCTCTGTTTCCAAAGTATAATTTTTGCATTCCATAGTCTGTAGAGTGAGAAAGACTTAGCACTCTTATTGGGCTCTGTAATTCTTGTGATTATGATGAAATTTCAAAATATATAAAGGAATTATTTCTGAGAACAGTTATTCTGGAGATTATTTTTCAGTAAAAATGTGGTTACGCTTAATACAATGCATACAGGATCAATAACTATAACTCAGAGAAAATAAACAGTGGTGGTAAATGGAGATATTGACAAGTAACTAACTTGTTTAAAATCATAAAACAGCGTACATAGTGCATCATTTAAGTACTGTGTGGAGGGAGCCAGATCCCCATGGCTGGCTATATGCAAGGAGGAATGCTGGTAAGAGTATTGTGGTCTGAACAGAATCTGAGAGGTGCTTTCTCTTTCTCTGACACATGAACATGCCCTCTGGTATAAAAAAATATATATATATAAAACAGGTCACAAGGAAAGACATAACAGAATTGGTTATATGGTACTCATCATAAAATTAGAGATCTTGTCTTGCTTCTTTTCATTTTCTCAAAATAGTAAGCATTCGATAATCTTATGGAATTGAAAGAATCCTTAGGGCCAGCAGGTAGTATAGTGGTTAAGTGCTAGACTCCCACATAGCTAACCACGGTTTAAATCTTAGACTTGTGGCTTGAAAATGAAGGAGAATGGGGACCAGTAGTTGGCGTAATGGCTATGTCACTGGACTCCCATGTAGTCGACCGCTGTTCAAGTCCTGGACCTGGTAGCTTAAACTCATGCCAGGCATGTGTGCATACGTGCCCAAAATCCTGAGAGGAGAATGGAGGAAAAGGGATTGCAGCATGGCCATCCCCATGGGGGATGATTTGTCACTTTCTTTCTCTCTGTTCTTCTCTGTCTTTCTGGTGAGCGCACACACCCTATATAGCAAAAAAATCTCACCAAAAAAGACAAGAACATAAGGAGAATGGAGAGAAGGGATTGAGGAGTGACCTTCCCCCCAAGGGAAGTGATTTCTCACTTTCCCTTTCACTGTCTCTCTCTCTCTGCCTCTTTCCAGCAAGTGCAATACTCTATGGCAAAAACCTTAAAAATAAAACAACTTTCAATTTTCAACTTGTTTTTCTGAACCAGTGGCTCTCAAACATAGCTTCTACTGTGATTCAGTATCACCTACAAGGCTGGTTAAGACTCAGATTGCTCCCAGCACTTCTAATTCAGTGCATCTAATGTGGGATCTATCATTTTCAGTTCTAACAAGCTCATGGGTATTGCCGACATGGCTGTTCTGAGGACCACACTTTGAGAAACAGCATATTTTGAGAACCAAATACTAGTCTTCTTATTAGTCTATGTGAAGTATGTGGAGACCATGCGGAACACTTTTTAAAAAATCCACATTCCTGTCCTTACCTTAAGAGATTTTGCTTCTGTAGGTCTTGTCTTGGGCCGAGGTATCTGTGTATTTAAAAAGTTCCCAGAATATACCAAGAAGTCATGTTTGGAAACTACTTTTCTAAAGATGCATTGTGTTTATGTATACAAAATCTCATAGACTTTTCCTAGGATTGAAAATTCAGAATAACAATAAAACAAAACAAAACATCTCCCTGATGTAAAGAAAGAGAGCAACAAATTCAGCTAAGTTCTTATTTGGAAAAAATATTGGTTTATTTGATTTTGATTAAATTTAAGACAACTCAACATTTATATTTAATATGTCTTCCCTTCCAAAGGATGATGACAGTGTTTGAGTTTTGTATGTCTTTAAAGCAAGTAGAAGCCATTAGGTTAAGATTTCACATATACATTGCAATCTCCATGGTACTTTATAGTATTTTATATGGTTCTGTTATTTATCATTTTTTAACTTTATTAAGTAAAATTGTCACAGAAAAGTATTTTGTTTATTCTGAATTTATCAACGTTATCTGTAAAATAGTCATCTAAGACATGAGAAATGAGGCAGGTGAACTTTCACTTAAGAACATTTTGATGATGGATTGTACTTAGGTACTTGCTACAGAATGCCATACTTAATCATTTATCATGGACCTTTAAACCTTTGCTGTTTATAATACTCCACATCCAATGTCCCATCTACATGCAAAAGTGATTTCATTTCATAACCAATACTTCTGTAAACTCCACATGGCAACCTCTAGCATCAAGATTTATCTTTAATAGTATATCTTCTGACCAAAAAAAAAAAAAAAATGAAACCTGGATTTAGCTGTAAACTCAGCAGATAATGAAAGAAAAATCTAAGCTGACTCTTCCATAACTATTTCAGTTATGCAATACGGAAATGACTACATGTTTATTTTGGTCAATACAGCAAGCAGGTGTGGCTTGAAGATAGGTCAGAGTGAGCTAAATTAAGTAACAGGTGCTGTTTTTACATAATTACTTTTCTGATTACTACAAAAATTTATTTTGCACATTGTGAGATTAAAGGTTTTACACAAATTGAAGACTAATCCAGGGAATCTTATTTTCCAAATAAAATACCTATACTTTTAGTTTATTTTCATTTTACCCAAGCAGGCAGAGTAAAGTTTGAAATGATGTTTACAAGTTCTTTAAATTTTATTTTACAACCACACTTTACATATTTTCCATCAATACTAAAGGTTCCATTTCTTGTAGTGACAAGGATCTCAGTTTGCCATATATTTGACACAGATGTTTGTAAATCATGTGAGAACACTGGGAAATATGACTTAGAGAGCATAAGAAGGTCATGACTGGCAATATTGTGATTTTTAATAAATGCTTGCTTCATTTTTATACAATAATAATTTTGCCAAACTAGGAATTACATACTTTTCCCAAGGGGTCCCATATATTAACACATATGTCATGTATTTATGGGCCAAAGATACAGCATTAAATGCTGAGGCATCAAAGATGTAAAGGTGGGAACAGCAGTTGGCCTAATGGTTGCGTCTCTGGACTCCCAAGTAGTCGACCTCTGATCCAGTGCTGGCCTCTGATCCAGTGCTGGACTGTGTGGCCATCCCCCCGGGGGGTGATTTCTCACTGTCTCTCTGGTGAGTGCATGTGCCCTATAGCAAAACAAAACAAAACAAAAAACTAAACTCTCTCTAAACAAACAACCTCCCCCAACGATACAAAGGTAAAATTCTTACCATAAGAAACTTTGCGGTTCGAAGATAATGCAGAAATATACAAGGACAAACAGAATGAAACAAATACCATGGGCAAATTGACTAGGATCAGTGAAGGTTTCAGGGAGGCGTAATACTCAAGAAGCAAGAATGCTCAGTGCAGCTGAGATGAAGGAGAGAACTATGCCCTCAGAGAAAAGGCTCAGGAGAGAATTCAGAGCATTGGAATAGCTGCAGGTTGTTTACGAGAGAAAGGGGATGTGGAGAGTCTCACCGCTTTGTTGCATGTGAAATATAAGACCATTTATAGCTACTCAGTTAAAACCTCCATCATTTCTCTATTCACATGGTAGAAAGTTATTTACCAAGCTTTTCGCAGGTCATTTCCAACTTCATTTTCTTTACAGAAGCAGACAGAATTCATGCCAAGTGTAAATGATGCCGAGTCACGTGTGAGAAAGTAACCACTAGGTGGCGGAACTGTACCATATTCTACCAGGAAAACCAGAAAGCCTATCTTTTGACTCCATCTTGTTCTACTCAGACCAGGTTGGCTGCAGACTGATGCAGAGTTAGACTTGTCCAGAAGCTTTTTTGGACACTGGACAGAATATTAAAAGGAGCTCTTATGACTGTAGAATACTGAACCCCCTGGCCCTGTCTTCATTCACTCATCCCAGTGGACATTGGCTATTGAACACACACAGCTTAGAAATAGATCTTCAATTGTTTACTGGATTCAAAATGTAATCAAGGCTCATACATCAATAGACACCCACCATATTTTTCATGTAATTAGCAATAACCAAACTTAGCTGAGTGCAAAAATAAAATGTCGATCTAATTACTTTTTTGTAAAATCTTCCTGCTGCCAACATAGAATAAATCCATAACCATATGGTCCATTAATGCAGCAGGAAGCATGAGGTCTAATGGTATTTTGTTAACAAACTCTTGTAACTGCTTTTTCTAAGCTTCCTACCAGGTCATTACTGTGTGCTACACAAGATATATCTCCCTGTTCATTGTTTTTGTAGTTCCTGTCTTAAAGAGCATGCGATCAAAGTTAAAGAATTTGACAGTCATTTCAGATTTGCCCATTCAGAAAGGAAAAGTGTTAAGAATAGGTTGATCATGCTAAATATTCCTAAGTTTCTCCTCAATGTAATGTAAACATATGATTAAATTTACGTAGTTTTTGTATTTAGTCATAGAAGATCTGCTTATTTTGACTCTCCTTTAGTTAATGGGGCATTGATTAACTTAATTCATTCATTAAATGCATTAATCAAATTACTAATTTGATTAATTGTGCCTAAGCATGTTCCTTTGGTGATACAGTCATTATCTTAGCTTGATTTTATATTAACAGTGAGGAGGTAATTAATAGCCTAAAGAACTAATTAATATCCTGCTCCCTCAGGTAATATTTTAAACAGCTTTAGATCTAAACTGAAATATTCTATTATAGGCACTTCAGCTTAGGAAAGGGGATTAAGAAAATGAGTTCTAATTTTGTATGTGTATACTGGCCTACAGGTATGAGACTTTCAAATTTTCCTAAGTGAGAAATAAACTTATGTGTTAACATTTATATTTTAATTTTGACCACAAATTATGTGAAAACTGTATTCGAATTAAAATTTTGTGTATGGAGAAAGTCAATCTGTAGAAATTCACACGTACACACACATACGAGCTATTAATTTTAAATATATGAATCCCAGTACCTTTGTGACCAACATATAACTACCAGTTTGCACAAATTATACATTACTATAAAACACTAAAATGAATCATTTACATCTAAAACTAGTTCTGTTTCCTACTGTAGAGAGTTCCCATTTTTCAGGATTTGTCCTCTTTTATTAGAAATACATAATTATATGAGACTTAGGTTCCTTTCTCTTCAAGAACGACTGCTTAAGGGGATTATAGAGTTCTGGGTCAGCATATTCTCCATGGTCATGTCCCCTCCCTCTCTCCCTCCCTGACTCCTTTCTTCCATCCTTCTTTCCTTCCTCATTTTTTCTCTTCTTTTAAAATCAAGGCAAAAGGACTGGAAGAAAAAGAACTGGAATTGGAAAAATGTGTTTTCCAACCTTTCTCCACTATTACATAATTAAAAAGTAGGTATACTGAAAAGTATTGTTATTAAAATCAATGTGATTTTATTTATTTATTTATTTATTTATTTATTTATTTATTTATTTACTCACCAAAGAGACAGAGAGACAGAGAGAGAGAGAGAGAGAGCAAGCAAGCCACCAGGTCTGGGACTTGAACTGTAGTTGGCCATGTGGGAGTGTATAGCACCTTAACCACCTGCTGGTCCCAAATTTTTAAAATTTATTTATTTATTTTTTAAATTTGCCAGAGCACACATATATGAACAGAGAGAGTGAAATGGAGAGAAATTAATGCATATATGCATTTTTTGATAGGGTGTGTACACTCACCTGAAAGACAGAGAGACAGAAAGCGAGAAATCACCCCCCAGGGGAGATGGCCACACCGCAATCCCTTCTCCTTCATTCTCCTCTTGGGATTTGGACACGCATGTACACATGCCCAGCATGGGTTTAAGCCACTGGGTCTGGGACTTGAACCATGGTTGACTACATGGGAATCCAGCGACATAGCCATTATGATAACTGCTGATCCCTTTAAAATCAATGTATATAAAACTTATTTTGATTATTTTTCCTTTGGGGGAACAAAAATGAATTTTGTTGTTGAAAGATACATCTTTTTGTTTGTTTGTTTGTTTTGAGAGGTTTTTGCTATAGAGCATGTGTGCTTGCCAGAAAGACAGAAAGCAAGAAATCCACCTCCCGGGAGGATGGCCATGACGCCACAATCCATTCTCCTCCATTCTCCTCTCGGGATCTTGGGTACACACGCACATGTGCCCGGAGTGAGTTTAAGCAAACTGGTCCCCTCCTTGAACCACAGCCCACTACATGGAAGTCCAGTGACAGCCATTACTCCCACTGCTGGTTCCACATCTTTCTTAATTTGGAGGTTTTATTTCCCCTTAATTTGTCAGAGGGTGCCTGCACTCACCAGACAGAGACAGAAAGAGAGAGAGCGAGCAAGAAGGCACTCTGTATATGGCCTGGTCCACTACAATACCTTCTCCTTCATTTCCCCCTCCTTTCTGGATTTTAGGCACACACGCTCATGTGCCTGGTGTGTTTCTCAATCTGCCAGACCTGGGATTCAAACCACACCATAGATCATATGGCATTCAGGCACCTTAACCACCAGGCCATGGAAGGGCCCCATTTAGAGTTGTTACAAGACAGACTTTTAGGCTTTTGAATAGAACCAAAATCCATATGTTTTTAATAAAAATGCAATGTGTTTATAACTAAATATAAAATCTCTTTCCTCACTCATTTATTATTTCTGAATTAGCTTAAATTAACCTTTGGCTATTTTTAAGACAGAAACATATTGGTACATATATCCAACTGACATTAAAATAAAGTGAAATGCAATGCAAAGTATTGGCCCTGCTTCTAATTTCTCCACATTGCTCCATGAAAAAAGAAAGTGGCATGCTGTATTTGTGTAGCATAAAACCCAACTTAACTACACATATTCTTCAGTCGCTCTGATGATGTAATTCTGGATGGAAACTTCTGAAATGTAGACAGCTAGGTTGCGTGAAGTATTCATTATGCACTATTCTCAAAGAGGACATGCCAGTTTCATGTTTTTCTCTCTGTAGATAGGTCGCTCATAAAGTTTTTGTCAGGTGAGACCCTCATTCTACTTTGAAAGGCTTCCAATAAATGCAAGTCTTCCATTCCCAACAGCTAATGCCATAGCTCTCAGCCATCTTTCATAGCCACTGTTATCAAATAATGGATTTAGAATTAAAGGATAAAAGCAGAATATGAGACAAATAGGAACTTTTTGTGTTACTGCTCTTGAGGACCTCACAGTATTATCTCTGCTTGTTTGTTTTGTGTATGCATGTGTTATTTTTTTTTTGGAGAGGTTTTTGCTGCAGGGCATGTGCACTCGCCAGACAGACAGAGAGAGACATAGAGACAGAAAGCGAGAAATCACCCCCCAGGGGGGATGGTCACGCAGCAATCCCTTCTCCTCCATTCTCCTCTCAGGATCTTGGGCACGCATGCACATGTGCCCGGCGTGGGTTTTAAGGCACTGGGTCCGGGACGCGGACCGCGGTCAACTACGTGGGAGTCCAGCGACATAGCCATTACGCTAACTGCTGGTTCCCTATGCATGAGTGTTTTGAAAAAATTATTTTAAAAACTTTTCACTATATAAAATGACTAATTAGGCAAGCCAGTGGTATGGTGGTTGAGATAGCTGGATCCCACATGGCTCACTCCACAGTTTGAGTCCTGGAGCTGGTGGCTTGAAAAATATGCTGGGCACATGTGCATGTGTGCCCCAAATCTGGAAAGGCAGGAGAAGAGAGTGTGGTGTGGCCCTTCCCTGTGGTGAGTGCTTTCTCACTTTCCTTCTCTCTGTCTCTCTATGGAAGGTGCATGTGTCTCTCGTAAACTAAAAAAAAAATGCACACACCCATATGCACACATATGGTTTAGTTTTCAATTATACTCAAATGGGTACAAATATTTGTATCTACTTTTTTATTAGAGATATCCATTTTCTTCCATATTGATTTTTTTGTCATGTAAAATATATTACAACATATTCAGTCACAGAACAGATACTTCTTCGTTTTTTTATTGCGACAAAATAGTTGACTCTGAGGACAGACTGTAGTTTATTTATTCTATCAGTTCTTTATTGTTGTGCTACATGAGATCCTTGCACATGTGACTTTTTGAAAATTTTCCTGGTATACCATTAGTTTGATTACTATAAGTAGACTTGCTAGGTAAACAGATACATCATCAAAATTTATCACACAGGTTATACTATTTAGCTGTCTATCAGCAAGACATGAGAATGTCTATCTTATCCAACATTGCTAATAAAGTATAATGGCAAAAGTTTCGATATTTTCCAATCTGTAGGTGAGAAATGAAAGCTCAGTTTAATTTTAATTTACATTCAGTTACAGTGAGTCAGGTTGGGCATCTTCTCATGTGCTTGAGGGGTGTTTATATTGCTTTACCTGTTCATGTACTTTGCCAACTTTTATTTTGGTACTTTTTTGAAGCTCATACATTCTAGTGATACTAATATTTTGTCTATGATATACGTTCATGGCATATTATCATTGACGTTATAGTGTCTCATTTTATATACAACTATAGTGTTTTTGATAAGAAATATTGTTGTTTTTATGTAGTATATTTGCCAAATTTACCATGTTTTCCTTTGTGAATCTGGATTTGTGTTATAATTAAGGAATTTTTCCTGACACTAAAGTTATAGAGAAACTTAGTCATGTCTTTGTCCAAACTGTATATGGTTTTATATTTTAATAGGTAATTTTCAGCTATCATTAGAATTTTTCATTGTGAATGATTTAGATTTCCTTTTTAAATAATTTAATGGTATTAATTAGTCTTCGTTCCGTACTAAATTTACATACAAAATTTAATCAATTTTGAACTTTTTATTATCTTCCAATAGTCTGTGTTTTTTATGTGGTAATACCATACAATTTTAATTATGGTGGATTCATAACATTTATTATTATCTTATAGTGCTATTCCTTCATTTTATTAAGTAAGGTGTTTTCTGGATATTCTTTTTTGTTTTCTAGATGAACTTCATAATGGACATATTGACCTCTTAAATTTTTATTTTTTGCCGGTTTGTAAATTAACTCAGGGAGACCAGATATTTTAATTATGTTGAGTTTCCTATTCAAGATCATAATATATATATATA
>NW_006160124.1:1228984-1229433 GCF_000334495.1 Tupaia belangeri chinensis
CTCTGGTGTGGTTGCTCTTTTGCAATCTCTACTGATTACAGTGCTGGGCTAGAAAAGTCCAGGTTATTTTATGTTATTATAAATTCTTTCATATATCTTCTCTAATCCTCTCTGCCAGGCAGAACTATTTATGGTGCCAGACCATCTTTCTAAGAGCTTCTGTTGGCTTACTTGAGATCCACCTTAGTTCCATAGTTTTCTGGTTAATCTTCAGGTATGACATTCCAGTCAAAGCCCTATCCAGTAATATGTACTTCCAATTTCTGATTCAATGCAATAAACATTATTGAACTTATGCAAATAATGCTTCTGCCACAAAATAAGAATACTTCCCAATATTTTCCAATTCCAGAGAGGTCAAAAAGGAAGAAAAGTTTATGTTTCCATTTAAAGAAACAAACAAGAAAAATACTTTAACAAATTACTGAACCTATCAACACCTCAACGGC
>NW_006160124.1:1229949-1233213 GCF_000334495.1 Tupaia belangeri chinensis
GCATGCACGCACATGTGCCCGGTGTGAGTTTAAGCCACCGGGTCTGGGACTTGAACGATAGTCGACTACATGGGAGTCCAGCAACACAGCCTTTACGCTAACTCCTGGCCCCTATCTGAGGTTTCTATCCTTTCTTTCCATATGAAAGATAATCTTGCTGGGTATAGTATTCTTGGTTGAAACTGTTTTTCACTTAACACTGAATATATTTTCCAATTCTTTCCTTGTCACATTGTTTCTGATGAGAGATTTGAGGTTAAACTCACTGGATAACCTTTATAAGTAACCTGACGTTTCTCTCTTGCCAGTTTTAGTATCTTGTCTTTGTAGATTCTGCCAGTGTGGCTAAGATGTGCCTTGGAGAAGATCTTCTTTGGTTGATTCTATTAGGGGTCCTTTGTATTTCTTGGGTGTGGATATTTGAATGCCTCTCTAGATTTGGAAAGTTTTCTTCCAAGATTTCATGAAATAGATTATCAATGCCCTTATTAGTCTCCTCACCTTCTGGGATACTGATTTTCTGAATGTTTGGGCACTTAATGCTGTCTAGTATTTCTCATATAGTATTCTCATTTTTGGGGGGTTATTTTCTCAGTTTTTTTTTGGTTGTTTTTTCTAGATCAGGGATTTTGCCTTCAACATCTGAGATTTGATTTTCTGCCTGGGCTAATTTGCTTTTAATACTTTTGAGGGAGGTTTTGATTTCCTAAATGGCAGCCTTCATCTCTAATAGCTCCACTTGATTCTTTTTTTATGGTGTGGATTTCCTTTTTCAGGTCATGGAGAGAAGAACTTAACACCTCCTGGAACTCGTTGTCTCTTTTCTCCTGCATTTTCTGGAGTTCATTATCTCTCAGCTCTTTCATCTCGTTTGGTTTTGTCACTATGAATATCCTGAATTCTCTATTAGACATTTCCACGAGTTCTACTATACTGTCTGTGACTGATGAGGGATTGTTCTTTTCCTTTAGGGGAGAGATATTTTCTTGTGTTTCCTGTGCCTCTGTGGTGGTTTCTGGTCATTCTGTGACAAAGCCTCTCCTCCACTTGTCTGAATATTTGGGGATCTAGAAGATGGAGTTTAGAGCATAGCTTCTCTGAACAGGCCAGAACACACCTCAGCTTTAAAATGGTTTCTTGTCTGAATATTTTGGGAGTCTCAATCATGGTATATTTTGAAACTGCCTTTTCAGTTTTGTTTTATCTCAGAAGATATATATTTGAATTGATACTGATTTATAGTCCATTAAACATTTTATACTGATAAGTTGCTACTCTTAACATACAATGAAATCCTTTAAATGTAAGTGTTGATAGATCAAGGGACTGAGCTCTCATATCAGCTTCCTTTTAGGTTTTCTAAACTCACATGGCTGAAGAAGTAAATTTGCTTCAACACTCTCTCTCCTACAGGCTTTTTTTATATATTGGCAAATCTATTATAGCATGAATCTGGATTGCAGAACAGGGTCATTAGTTAAAGTAGAAGTAGAACTTAGTGTAGGAAATCATTTAACCTCCATTGCTTTCCTTCAATTATTTGTAAAACAAGGTGTTGTGGAGGATATTCCATGACATTAAAATTTAATTAACAGTGGCTTAATTAATTGTTTTTCACATGACAAAAAACTCAGAACTGGCAAATTTCAGGTCAGCTTGGTAGCTCCAGGAAGCTGTCAGGACTCAGGCTCCAGCTCATTTTCTGTTGCACCATCTGAGAGTTCTTCTATTTTTGCTCTTAATACTTGTACCTCTGTTGCTGCAAGATGACTTCTCTGACTCCAGCTTTAAGCCTCCATTTTAGGGAAGACCAGAGAATAAAAATCATATCTATATTGCATCAGCCTCATATTAAGATTTTCACATAAGCCTGCCCAGCACTACTTGTGCCATTTGGCCAATTCTAGTTGCAAGGTAATCTGGAGACTGAAGGGGGATTATTGATTTGTTGGAGTTCAGTTTAGAGCAATGCCATACCCAGCAAAATGGCAATTCTGTAAAAGAGAAGAAGAAAAATGGATCTAAGAGTTTATGACCGTGGACTACATGACCTCTAAAGTCTCTTCTACACATATTAAAATAAAAATTAACAAAAATATTTACCTCATTTTCCTTCCCTCCCCCCCAAATTTCTTTACTCATTTATAACAGATCTTTTCTTTTACTTCTTTCCTTTTTTTTTTTTTGAGAGAGATTTTTGCCATAGGGTGTGTGTGCTTGCCAGAAAGACAGAGACAGAGAGACAAAAAGTGAGTAATCACCCTTCAGGGGAGATGGCCATGCCACAATCCCTTCTCCTCCATTCTCTTCTCGGGATCTTGGGGATGCACTCACACATGCCCGGCATGAGTTTAAGCCGCTGGGTCCGGGACTCGAACTGCGGTTGACTACGTGGGAGTTCAGCGGCATAGCCATTACAACAACTGCTGGTCCTGATAAAAGGTCTTTTCTTTTTTTTGGAGAGGATTTTGCTATAGGGCATGTGCGCTCGCCAGACAGAGAGAGACAGAGAGACAGAAAGTGAGAAATCACCCCCCAGGGGGGATGACCACACCTCAGTCCCTTCTCCTCCATTCTCCTCTCAGGATCTTGGGCACGCATGCACACACGCCCGCCGTGAGTTTTAAGTCACCGGGTCTGGGACGCGAACCGTGGTTGACTACGTGGGAGTCCAGCGACATAGCCATTACGCTAACTGCTGGTCCCAAAAGGTCTTTTCTATAAAGAACCCAAGCTTTAAAAGCATTGAACTTTTAAACTGCTTTTTTTTCCCCTCTTAAAACAATCATTTAATTTTATTGATTATTATTCAATTTGACAAGTGAGAGAGAGAGAGAGAGCGAGCGAGCAAGACACCAGATCCAGGACTTGAATCACAATCAACCATGTGGGGAATCCAGAGACTTAAAACACCATACCACCTGCCAGCCCTGAACTTTTATACAGTTTCAAAGCATTTTCAAATGTCAGAAGTGTGATGCGAGAGTACAAGGAGTGGGTTCAAGAGTAATGGGGGGCACACAAATAAAAGAAAAGAGAAAGCAAGAACTGCTCAAATATCAAAAAAGTAGGATGGGTTAAATTTCTGTTTTCTAGTCACAAGTATTGTTGAGTTTGCTGTTTTAAAAAAGAACTGAATTATGTAAAGAAGTGTTTAAAGACACACAAATACTATTTTGGACTGATTCCTGTGAACTACAAGTCACCAACCATTTCTGTTTTTTTTTTTTTTTTTTTTTTTTGTTTAAGAGGTTTTTGCCTTAA
>NW_006160124.1:1233247-1249583 GCF_000334495.1 Tupaia belangeri chinensis
GTTTTTTTTTTTTTTTTTTTTTTTTCTTAAGAGGTTTTTGCCTTAAGACGCGAGCGCAGGTGGGGAGAGAGAGAGAGAGAGAGACAGAAGAAAAGTGAAACGCTAACCCCCAGAGTGATGACCACATTGCAATCCCTTCTCCTTCAGTCTCCTCTCAGGAACTTGGGCATGCACACACACCTGTCTGGCATGATTTTTCAAGCCACCAGATCCAGGACTTGGACTGTGGTCAACCATGTGGGAGTAGAGAAACGTAACCACAATGCCATCTAAGGTCTGCCAACTATTTTTTAATATCAACCTCAGTGTGGCATGATTTATATACCCTGCCCCATTTTTAAATGTGCAATTTGACGAATTTCGACAAATATATACACCTGTGTGACAACCACTTTTCTCAGGGGACAGTTCAATTTTATCATCCCCAAAAGATTTTTTTATTTCTCTTTATACTCCACCTCTCCCAGCCCAGTGCAGGAAACTATTGTTCTGCTACCTGTCCCTACAGATTATCTCAATATTCTAGAGTTTCATGTAAAGGGAATAATGTAGTATATATGGTTTTGTATCTGGCTTCTTTAAATTAGCTTAATGATTTTGAGATACATGCATGTTATTCCTGTATTAGATACTTAAACATTTTTATTTTTACTTAATATTCTTCCCCTGTATATAAATCACCAGTTTGTTTTAGCTATTAACATGCCGATAGACAACTACAGCATTTCTAATATTGAGCTATTGTGAATAAGTTGCTATGAACATTCACTAATAGACTTTTGTGAGGACATGTTTTAATCTTTCTTAGGTAAATGTCTGAGTGTGATTGTTATGTTATATGACAATTATATATTTAAGTGTGACATTACCAAATTCTTTTCCAAAGTGGCAAGACAAATTTACATATCACCAGGATGGATGAGAGTTCTTCTTGTTCTACATCCTCACTAATGTGTAGTATTGTCAGTCTTAAATCTTAGTCATCTTTTTAATGTGCAGTGGTATGCACTGAGCTATAAAAGCACCCACTAACAACTCTCTCCTGCAACTCTTTCAAGACTAGATTCTTCTTGAGTACCTGCCCGATTTTCCACCATACTTCATAAACTCACCCTCATTCATGAGTAATGTAGCTGTCAACTAGGGATTTGGATAGAATTTTTATCAACCTTGGGTCTTATTCCTTCAGTTCTCTGACTGCCAGGATTGCTTTTATGAATTTCCAGCTATTTTGCCAGTCCTGAGCTCTGTTTCCTGGCATCTTGAGCTTGTGAAGTTGAGGTTTTCCATATCTCTTTTTCTCACTTAGCTATACTTTTGCTTTTGTCTTCATGTAATGGCTGGCACCTTGCTAAATTTACCCACAGTTCTCTGAACCTATGTTCATTTCACTCTAGTTGCAATTCATTAAGAGTAAGTTCTCTAGTTCCTTTCTTAAAAAAGTCTAGGAACTTTAAATAGGTTTTCTTTTAAATTTTCGTAGAGATTCAATGATTGATATATGATAGAAATCTTACATGACTTCATTTTATCACTTTTACTTTCCCCACTTTCTAGCTTCTTAATTGTTTCTATTATAGTCTGTACATTTTTGATATCTCTTCCAGGATGGAGAATCCAATCATTGATTCCTTCTAAAAATTAAAGTGTAGCTCTTAGTCTTTACCCTTAGTTCTAAATTGAAAAATGCGTAAATTTCCAGAGGGTTTGCTCTTCATGGAACAGAAATGATTTAAATTATTGGGTACACATGGCCTGAAATATCTTCATAATTAGGTTCAAAACTAGTGTTCAGAAACCTGCACTTGGATAATGAACATAACTGAAATAAAGTACTTGCTTAAAAATCTTATCCATGTTCTCAGAGGTCATGTAGTTTGAATGAAATAGCAAAGGAAAAGAGTCTTGTGATTTTTTTTTTTTTTAACACTTTTGGAGCGGGAATGATCCAAAGCAAAAGTCAAAATTTAGATAAAATTTAACTGTGACGTTTCCCTAATTCCCTTCCACTTCTTTCTTCTACTTTTCTAGGCTGCGAGCAGGTGTTACCCTGTGGCTCTGTGTTCTTACTGCAAATTACACTGAGATCTGACTTGATTTCTATTTCCAAATTATTTACCTTCATTCTATTGTGCTTAGATGAGAACATCAATTCTCCAATGAAGTTCAACTCTTCTAAATGTTATGAAGGCAAATTTCTTCACATTCCAAGAAACATTAATTTTTAGCAGAAAATGTTCGATATCTCTAGTAAATTTCTAATTTAGAACAGTTAGTTGGCATAAGAGAATATATTAAATTGTTCTCTTCAATGGGGAAATATATTTGGGACCAAGGGCAAACTTATAGGCAGTCCCTGGTCTATTTTCCTGAGGTGTTCCTGGTTTTTACTTTATTTATTTATTTATTTATTTATTTTTTACCTACTTCTATTTTTAAACCTAAAAATTTGTTAAAAGCTTCATTGTATTTGGTTTTCATGCCTGGTCTGTTGGTGAAGTAGCAGCCCATTGCAATAACTATGAGGACTCATGGGTGGTGGATGGTGGTTAGGAGTTAGGAGCCCTGGTAGTGAAAGGCATTTTTGAATGTAGATAAGCTTCTCTCTGGAACTTTCCTAACTTCTATCTGCTGCTTTGCTTTACTTTCTACACCTTTTCCCCTAGGCTCTCAGTGGGTTTCTCCTCACTGAAAACAGGAGCATGTTGCCACTCGTCCTGATCACATCTGATCACATCTCAATGCATCTGCAGAAAGGATCATCTTCAAAATTTATCTTGGGGGAACCAGTAGTTAGCATAATGGCTATGTCGCTGGACTCCCACGTAGTCGACCGCGGTTCGTGTCCCGGACCCTGTGGCTTAAAACTCACGCCGGGCGTGTGTGCGTGCGTGCCTAAGATCCAGAGAGGAGAATGGAGGAGAAGAGATTGCGGTGTGACCATCCCCCCTGGGGAGTGATTTCTCGCTTTCTGTCTCTCTGTCTCTCGGTCTGTCTGGCGAGCGTACGTGCCCTATAGTGAAAAACCCTCTCAAAAAAAAAAATTAGCTTGGTATTTTAAGATTTTGCTTTTACCACTGTAACATGCAGTTAAACTGACAAAAAACAGCTTAAAACTCAGCCATATTCTTCTTTGTATTTATAATAATTCTAAACTCATTTTTGCTCTTAAGGCAGCTTCAGATTTATTGTATATAGTCCACTATTTCTAAATATCCATCTATCCTTTTTTTCCCCTTTTACTTTTCACTTTTTTCTCTAAGGCTCATAGAATTTGGTCCTCTTTGATTCTGAGAAGCCATGTTGAATTCTCATGCTCCCCTAAAGTGGACCAGCCTCCCTTTCCCCTGTCTTCTTCATGCTGTTAGTGAATACTACTACCTCCTTTTAGCTCTACCTCCTTCAGCATACACCACTGAATGCAATGTAAAGCACCTGGCTCTTCTAGCTTTGCACAAAACCTGATTCTTATATCCTGAAGGATAGCCAGTACTCTTGCTGCAAATGATGAAACATTCTAACATATACATCATGTGTGTTAGAGATACTAAGTGATTGGGGCTGGCAGGTGGTATGGTAGTTAAGGGTGCTGGACTTTCTCTCTCTCTCTCTCTCTCTCTTTCTCTTGCTCCATACCTCTCTGGTCAAATTAAAGTAAGTAAATAAATAAATAAAGTTAAATAAAATAATTCTATAAAAAAGAAATGCTAAGTGATTATAACACAATTTCACATGTAACCAACCACGTGCCTGGCACTGTTTCATACATTTAATATGCAGTGCTCACTTATATGAATAATAATGTAGGTAATGCAATTATTCCATTTTCATACAGTATAAACCTAAGAAAAAGAGATTAAGTGAATTAATCTAGTCCACAAAGCTACTAGTTAACAGTGAAATTCAAACTCAGGAAGTTTGATTCTGCAGCTTGAACCTTTACTATTACATTAGATGATATATGTGAAGTTTTTGCTCTGGACAGACTGCCCGGCGAAATGCTAGTATTAATCCCATTTGTAGATGAGAAAGTGGCTACAAAGTTAGGTTAATTTATTATTCCTTACACATGACTAAAACAGTTCAATTGGAAAAGTCTGTTATTCCCGTGAATTCGTGTTGCTTCTTCACTCTAGATCTCCTATAGGAGAGAAAAGAGACAATAACATTTAAATGAGGTTATTTTAATTTAAGCCTTGGAAGCAAAAGCATTTGAAGAGTATAGAAAGAAAATTAGAAACATGACAAATGCATTTATTAAGAAGTGAACCAAATTCCCTCAATAATGTTCTCCCAAATGTTATAGCAATTGTTTCAAAGCCTGCCAATAACAATCACAGAGAAACAAATACCGTGCTGCACAATGCTTTAGTTGCCTATTTGGGCTACATATATTTGACTATTCCAGAGCCATGACCTGCTAAATCAAGGCAGTGGGGCATTCAGCCTCAAAGTCACTCCACTGGAAAAGCAATGCTTAGCCTAGGAACTGTACCTTTGGAAATCCTTCATTAGTTAAGGGTGTTTTCCCCTGGTAAATATGTGCACTCCATGAAGGACACTCCATGAAGGACAACACGATAGTCTCACTCATTATTTCGGCTCCAGTGGAACTAGTTTATTTCATTCAGTTGCTGGCCAGCCAACTGTGAGTAAGTCTGGATAAGAAGGCAGAGGGAAAGGCAGTGCATGAAAAAGACACAGGTTTTGATATCAGGAAAATAAGACCCGAATCTAGATGTATCACTTGTAACCTGGGTATCAAGGAACAAATTATGAAACCTCAACATCCTTATCTGTGAAATGGATATGATGACTCCTCACTCAGGACTTTACTGTGATGATTACATCAGATAGGGTATGTGAAGCGCCTAGTTTATCATGTCTGCTAAAATGATAGTTCCATTTCTCTTCATACTTCCTTGGAAGATGTGGTTGTAGGCAGTCGATAGGCTGGTTCTGACCCCAGTGGTCAAGACTGAGGAGAAAGGGGCAAAAGGAAAGACAAATAAACTAAGAGGGTATGTAAAGGAAGTCGTAGGTGCCAAAAAAAAAAAAAATCAGGTATTTTTAAGTTCCATTTAAAATTAGACATCATTCATTCTCTTTCCTTGTTCTTGCTCTCATTAATTTATCATATATCACATTTATGTATGTATGCATGTAAGTATTATTCAGACATGGTCTTGATGTGTCACAATCCTCCTACCTGAGCATCCTAGTTGGTATGATAGGTACATGCTACCGAGCCTGGCTCTTTTAGACAGGGTCTTGCTATGTTGCATGGGCCAACTTTGAGCTCATCATGTTCCTGCCTTAGCTTCCGAGTTGTTCAAATTACAGATGCTTACCACTACACCGGAATCTTTTAGGCTGGACCAGTAATCAAATTGGGCCTTCTTTTGTGGTCCTGGACTGCATAGTACAGTGTCTTAGCAGCATGGACCACCCATGACTGGGCTTCATTTATCATTTTTTACAAGTCCAGAAATATTAATAATAACATTGTATGTTAACTTCCAGGATTTAAACAGAAAGATTGAACCACAGTAACACTGCAAATTCAATTGAAGAGAGATTAATTACATCAGACTGAACTGATGAAATAGAATTTTATGACTTTTGACTAAAACATTATTGATTTTCTTCTATGCTTTGTCTTCCAGAATTAAGAATTTTTGTTTTCTTTTGAGTGGTTGATAGGTTCCACAATTTGTTAAATTATATCTTTTTTTGAAATTGAAACAAAAACTTTTCTCTCTTCCTGACTCCTCTGGAATTTGAAAATATTTGTGAATATTCTTATTTTGTGGCAAAATGGTTATTTGTATAAATTCAGTAATATCTGCTGCCTTGCATCATTAATTGGAAATACTGGTTATTGCCAGTTATTTGACTGGAATCTCATATCTGAAAATACTACCAGAAAGCTAAGGGACTAAGGTAGATCTCAAGAAAGACAACAGAAGCTCTTGGAAAAATTGCCTGGCACCATAAACAGTTGTGCCTGTCAGGTAAGTAAAGAATGTCACCTCCTGACAGGCTCAAAAAACGTTCAGGTACAAGCACCTTAAGGCACAGTCAGATGGGGAGTTCCAGACTTGGCTTAGTAGCCTTGCCAGGTTTTTTAAAGAGTGGAATCTCAAGTTCTCTATAAAAGGTTCCAGTAAAGCCAACCAAATCAATTAGTATTCTTATGGGGCTTTGTGTAAACAACAGACCAAGTTGAGACTAAATTTGTTATTTTTTTGCAAATAAGCTAGTTTATGTCTCTCTTTAGTAAAAGGGGGAATGGAAAGAGGAAAAAAAATGCTTCAAAAGAAAATTATAATGCACTTGTTAGTAGATTGTAGCTTTGTTCATATCTGTTTTTTGAGTTTTTAGTATCTACCTACTGTATGAACAGAATCCTTACCTTTTCCCTGGCTTTAACTCTTTTTTTTAAAAACATATGTTTTATTTTAATTTTTTTATACATTTAATCACTATACATCACTTAGCTTGTAAAGTGAATGTTCCAACATGAATACATTTCATGTCAGTCCAATTGGGGATACTATACATGTGATCATCAACAGATAATAATTCATTTTTTCCATAAATGTCTTGCCTTTCTATTTTTCTCCTTAATGTCTTTCCTCAGATCCTTCTCCTTCTCCCACCCTCTTCCCACACTGTTTCTGGTATCTTACTTTTTATTTTCTTCTTATTTATTTATTTCCAAAAAATTTTAAAAATTAATTTACATTCATTCCCTAAGCATTGTCACAGCATACAAAATGTGATTTCCCATCCAGAATATACTGCATAGTGGCTTAATCATGCATGTTATCTGGCTTTAACTCTTAAGCAAATTTTTCTTAACAGCTTTTGATTTGGATTTATTAAAGTTAAAACTGATTTTCTTAAAATTAAAAAAATACATAAAAAACAAAAATAAATAAATTTAAAATATACCTACCTACTGACTACAGTAAGCTATATAGCCTCAGCTAGGTGCTACTTTATGGTATATTCATTTTACTCACTGAGTTTTATGTCTGAACTCAGATATGTGTGCATAGATATGTTTATATCAATTGCAGTTACAACTGAAAGTATTTAGTTTAAATAAAGTCTAAATGTGGAAAAAAAGAGCACACAACTGAAAGTATTTAGTTTAAATAAAGTCTTTTGTGGGTCAATTAAATGTGGAAAAAAAGAGCATGAAACAAAAAATATGGAAAGCAACTGTAGACACCAGAGTTGGAGTCAGTTTAGGAGGAGAATGGGAAATTGCAGAGGCTGACAGGGAGGAAAATAAGTGGAACAAAAAATAAGTAAAATATATAAAAAACAAGGAATGGAATATTATTTGTTGAAGATATCATGTATGGTAATATCTTTGATTGAGTCAATATATGGTGTATTCTGGATGGGAAAACTCATTTTATATGCTGCAATGATATATGCAGTGAATTAATGTAAAGTATATAAATTTAAAATACAATAAACATTTAAAAAATATGTATTTAAAGAGAAAAAACAATAAATGTTAATTAGTGTAATTGAGAAGCTTTAGGTAAATAAGTGGACAACAAACAAAAACAAACAAAACAGTCCTACAGATCCTAGAAGACAAAATTTAAAAAAATGAAAAGTGCTCCTGGAGAGTACTTTGTTTGACTTTAGAGAAAGGAGAATAAAAGTCAAGGTACACCGTGAAAGTAACAGTTGGCCTCTGAAATTGAGCTAGCCATTTTATGTTATACCCAATTCTTCTAGTTTTTTTTTTTCCCTATATCTTTTTCTCTTCCATAAATAAGGTTAATCAGTCAAATTAATATCATGCTTCTTCCAGGTATATCAACTCCATATATGGACATGGAGCAAAGACTTGATTTAACAGAAATGGAAATGTTAATATTGATCCATAAACAGGCCCAACTGACTTGATGGGGAAGTGGAGGCTAAGGATCTTCTATGAAATCACTCTCACGAACACAATTATCACTTCCACCAAAGTGTGCTTTGTGTTTGATTCTAGAAGAGCTGACTAAATTGAAACCTCCATTTCTACTTTCATTTTCCTTTTTGATTCTTTTATTTCTTCATTTTCTGGATTGTGAGCAAGTGGGTAGAAAGACCAAGATTTTTATAGAGATGTTCCTGAAGGTAAAACATTTGAATATATTTGGGAATTTTAAATATTAAATGGACTTAAATGAAATCCTACATACTTTCTTTTCCATTTTGTTTTCAATATATTTATGACCTTAGTTTTCTGTTTGATAAACCTTAGGGTAATTTCTGGTGCTGAATCTCATTTACGCTGAAAAAAGCCACCAAAGAGCCCAGATCCAGAGACATACATTACTGTCTCCTAAGGTGGTCAAATTGAGATTTCATCAGTGGTAATGTTTTTCTTATATACTGTTCCAAGTCAGTGCTTTTGCAAAGATATTTACCACAGTGAATTTGCTGTAACATTTCAAGATAATATAAAATATTGATGAAGATAACCTCCCAAATGTTGAAGTGATAGACAATAACATTATTTCCACATCCATAAATACATATCAAAAGCAGATGTTGTATGTCTTATTTCCCAGAGAGATGGGTCAACTCAGATACACTGAAAATGAACATAGGAGAAATGAATTACTGGAGTGACAAAGTAAAAAAATTGTGGATTTGTATTTTTCTTTTGATTACTGTAATGACTAAAATGTTTTTAGAGAAGTAAAATAAGTTTTATTAATGCAGCTGAAATGCATACATTTATAAAAATTAGCTGAAATTTTGTGAACATATATTAAAGTAACTACCTGTTATTTCATATGTTATAATTCATTCAACAAAGACCTGAGTGCTGGGTGTCTCCATGTGACAGATCTTGTTCTAGGGGGCAGAATACAAGGATAAACAAGACAGAGAGGGTCTCTGTCCCCATCAAGCTTACATTATTTGAGAGAGAGAGACAGTAACCAAATTGATAAGTACATAGTCAATAACATTTCAGATAAGATTTACAACTAGTGAGAAAATAAAGCAAAGGGTAAAGTATAATCTCTCTCCATGGGATGAGGGAAAGGGGCAGTAGCCCCTTTTAAATGGAAGAGTCACATAAAGACTTCTCTGGGGGATAAAAATTGAGAAATTAGGGGCCAGCAGGTGGTATGGTGGTTAAGGCAATGGATCCCCAATTGGCTGACTATGGTTTGAATCCTGGACCTGGCAGCTGGAAACATTACACTGGGTGCATGTGTGTGCATGCCCCAAATCATGAGGAGAATGGAGGAATTGCGGTGTGGTTATCCCCCGGGGTTATCCCATTCTGTGTTTAGTTCCAGCAAATGCACGTGCCCTATGGCAAAACCTTAAAAAAAAAAACTGAGAAGTTACATAAATGAAAAGAGTTAAGAACAGTTATATTTGACTATATAAAAAAAGTGGTAATATTGTGATAATAATATATATTAAAATTTTTTAATTTTTATTTTGACTTGATCTATAAAGATAATCCATCATTGTGGCCTATTTTTAATGAATTATTCAGGAATTTGTCTTCCATCTATGAACTCATAAATAGCTATCATGTACAGTGTTTTTCTGTCTTCCTGTACAAATCCCTAAGATTTTTCTCAGCTCCAACTCTAAATAGTTGGGAACTATTGGTTTGAGTTTCAAATGATTTGTCTCCCAAGGTATCCTCATATCATGACTGGCTCTTTACTTGGTATAAAATATGAAAGGAAGCTAGAGGTTCAGGCCAGCTGTGATGGCACAGAGGTAACACAACATTCTGCAATGCTAAGGCCATGTGGGAAGGTCCTGCGCTCATGTCCCAAGGTCTTCCTGTAAATATGCTGGGCCTATGCCTGTGATCCTGACTGGCGGAGGCTGCAGGTATCAGGCTTAAAGACACCTGTCAGTTGGCTTATCTTTCATCTTTCTCTTTCTCATAGGGGGAATTAATTGATTATTTAATTAAATAATAAAAGGAAGCTAGAAGTTCAGGACTTAGTTTTCCACAACATTGTCAAGTAGATTTTCTGCATTTAAGCTGATCTGCTACAAGTCAATTTCTCTCTCTCTCTCTCTCTCTTTTAGAGAGATTTTTGCTATAGGGCATGTGCATTCACTAGAGAGACAGAGACAGAAAGCAAGAAATTTTCCACCAAGGAGGATGACCATGCTACAATCTCTTCTCTTGCATTCTCCTCTCAGGATTTTGGCATGCTCGCACATGTGGCTGTTGTGTTTTAAGCTGCTAGGTCTGGGACATGAACCATAGTCGACTATGTGGGAAACCAGCAATGTAACCATTACATCATTTGTTGGTACCCTATTTCTCTTCTCCTACAAGGTAGTAAAACTTTCACCTTCACTGCTGTGGTTCAGATGTGTCCTCCAAAGGTTCATGTGTTAAAATTTGGTGAGCCATTATGATGGTGTTGAATGGATGGAAACTTAATCCAATTATGGTGTTGAAAGTGGAACCTTTGGGAAGTAATTAGGTATCAGGGTGGAGGTGCCCATGATTGAGCCCTGACAGGTTTAAAAACAAAAGGAATGAGACAAACAGAGACACATGAGTGCACTCAAATTATTGTTGCCATGTGATGCTTGAACTCCCCATCAGCAAGAAGGTCCTCTCCATATGCAACCCACAACCTGAGACCTCCTAAACTGTGACCTAAATAAAATAGTATTCTTTTAAATCTCACATACTAAGATAACTCTCTTATTAGTAACAGAATGAACCAGTACATCTGTAATTCTGTGTTTTCCATTTCTTTTTGGAGTCAATATCCCAAACATGACTTTCTGATCTTGAATATCTTCTACTTAGTTGATCTATTCATTAAAATACTTATCCTAAAATAGCTGCTGGTCTCTATCTATGTTAATTATTGCAAGAATTGGCTTATAATTTTCATGAAAGCTAAAAGATCATAGTTGTAATGGCATGGCTACAAATACTTACAAAGAAAATTTAGCACAAAGTGATGAAAGACAATGAACTGGAACTTTCTCATTTAAGTTAAATTCCTCAGAGACTTATTATCATTGACTGAAATAGTGAATTTTCCCGATGTAGAGACTTACTCACCAATCTAGAGCATGGCTACTGGTGCGTTGCACACAGGCCACCAGAGAGCTGTGCGTGAGTGCTTCCACCAGCTTGTATTGGTCAGATGGATCCTGCATGTCCAAAGAGGTTTAGTTTGTTTGGGAGCTTAAAAATAAGTAAAAATTAAAGTGATGACAGCATGAATAAAAGAATTAAACTTGGACGATAAAAAGTAAAAGTGAAAATATCAGAAGTAGTACCTTTTTGCAAAGTTTGAAGTTTCTTTTTAATTATTTATTATTTATTTTTAAGTTTAATTCTTTTTATGAGGGAGAGGGAGAAACAGGCAGCCATGACAGGGTATTACCACACCATGATCCTTCTTCAGCTTCCCAGCTAGCCAACATCAAGGGTACACCATAAGGCCTGTCCAGTGAGTTCAGGTCAAACTGAGATTTGAACCCAGGACTTCCCATATGCCTTCCATATTGTGCAATGGTGCCCTATTGCCTATACCACTGTGGTTTGGCTTGAAGTGTCTTAGTGTGAATAAGAATATCAAAAGAATTTCTCAAATCCCCTGAAGGTTAAGAACACATTATGGATGTCTAATATAAATCAAATAATTGAAAAGGAAAATAAAATTCTATCAGAAAGCTGATAGAATTGGTCACCTGGTTGTAAAAATCTTTGGAAAATTCATATAGCATATTATTTTTTGCTGTTTTAAACACTTTTTTAAAATGATAGTATATGCAGAAATGTTTATAGAACAATGGGCTATAAAAACTACCCACACACATTTGTATTAAATGGCTAAAAATATGAAATCAAGATTGGGTAGAAAAACTCAACGAAGTATTTCAAAGATGTTATATAACACCAACCATAAGTACTTGGAACAAAAGTATACTTCATTCCAAGAGAGAGGCACTCTGCCAGTAACATGGTTTCAAATACTTTAAGGAAAAAGAAACCTACAAGACCTTTAAAACTTGGGTTCAGGGAAGATAGATTAATTAAAAATAGTGTTGAAATCTTAGAAATAATATTACCCTAAAGCAACATATTGCAGTTAGCATTTAATTTTATTTGTGTCTGCATATTGATTCATAATTTATACACAGAGAATAACTTTTGCTATTGTGACCACTGCTTTATAAATGAAATCAAATTAATCCTCAAAACATCTATTTGAATTGGGAATGGGAATAATACTAAGTCAGTTTAGCAGAGGGAGAATTAATTTAAATGAAATTGGGTCACCTCGGTTATGAAAGAATATTCTATAAACTCAAATTAAAAAAAAGTCAGAACTTCTTTTATTTCTTCTTTCCTCCTATATTCTCTCCCTTTCTTTCTCCTTCTTCCCTTCCTCCTTCTCCTTTTTTTTTTAAGAGGTTTTTGCTATAGAGCATATGCGCTCGCCAGAAAGATAGAGAGAGACAGAGAGACAGAAAGCGAGAAATCACCCCCCAGGGGGGATGGCCACGCTGCAATCTCTTCTCCTCCATTCTCCTCTTGGGATCCTGGACATGCACGCACACGTGCCCAGTGTGAGTTTAAGCCACCGGGTCTGGGACTTGAACCGTGGTTGACTACGTGGGTGTCCAGTGACATAGCCATTACGTTAACTGCTGGTCCCACCTCCTTCTCCTTTTTACCCCCTCCCTCTCTCCTTGTTTTTATGTTTTCTTTCAAGGATTTACTGTGGCTCTTTGTAGCAATGCACACACACATGTGTGTGCCAGTGACTGTGTTTATGTATGTATATGTATGTGTGTGTATATATATTTGCATGGTCCAGCTCTCCACATTACTCAGGCATGATTTTGTATATCATTCACTATCATTAAGGGCACAAAAATAATTTCACATGGTCAAATATTTTGTCAAGGATACCTAGTGAAATCATATTAAAAATGCAGTTTAGAGAAATAGGTTGGAACATGATAAATGCAACTCTGTGCTTTATCCCTCTGAGAACAATTTGATAGTTTCTTAGTCTTGTTTTCTTAGGAAATCAATGTATGTGATTTACAAAATGTCAGCTGTGACCTTTCATCTACTATCACACCAATATTTTCAAATCTCTAGAGTATTTCTACTTTTCAGTCCTACTCTCATTTCAAACACTAAATGACTAAACCTAAACTTATTTTGTATACTCCTCTTCCTCCCCTGATTTTTAGCTATGCCATTTCATTTTACCAATTTACTGACTCAGATTCCCCACTCCTTAAAAAGAATTCCCTCTGTTTATAATACCTCTCTGCCAGCTGTAGCCAAAGTACTTTGACATTCCATCTTGAGAAAACTCTCCCTTCTTATTGTGTCTCCCACTTCTCTTCATGACCTGCAGCAGAGTCAGGAGAATCATTTGTGCTTAAGGTTGTAAGTCCCACCTTCCACTTACTCTTTAACTTCTGCAAACTGGCTTTTGTACCTATCATCCAATCCAAGGCTAACTCCAAAATAACAATTTTTATTTTTATTCAACCAAACTCTTCTTCTGTAACCCTTGACTAGTCATTCCTTTTAAAGATTCTGTACTTCATTTATTTTCATGACCTATTATGAGTCTGGTTCTATCTATATGCCTCTGTTTATTCTTTTTCTCATACGATAATACATGGCTTGGGTAGGATTTAAGAGAGCTCATCTCAGCTGCCTGTGGCTTATTTTTAAGCATCTTCAGAGTTGCACCTTGGTTTACAGGCAGGTGGAGAGTTAGTCAGGCAGGTGTTGGAAGCAGAACAGTATTGATAGCAAAAACATATGAAAAGTAACAGAGATTTTAGAGACAGTAATGACTTCAGAAGAAGTTTGGCAAGTTACAGGATGAATATAGACATGTATCTGGGGGTAAAACTAAAGAGTAAAATAAAGAATCTCAAGTGCGTAATAGAGTTCAACTTTGTCCAGGATGCTTGCTAGTAAAATTGGTAGTCTAAGCAGTGAAGTAATAAAATCACATTTGAATTTTAGAAGATCATCTGATAAAACTTTGGAGAATTGAGGGACCAGCAGATGGCATAGTAGTTATATTGCTAGACTCCTACATGGCCAACAGCAGTTCAATTCCTGGATCTGTTGGCTTCAAAATCATGCTGGACATGTATGTATACATGCCCAAGATCCTAGGAGGAGAATGAAAGAGAAGGGATTGCGGCATGACCATACCCCCCAGGGGGCGATTTCTCCCTTTCCCTCTCTCTGTCTCTCTCTCTCTCCAGTGAGCACACATGCCATAAGGCAAAAACAAAACAAAATAAAACAAAAACAAAACCCCATAACAACAACGACAACAAAAAACAACTTTTAAAAAATTTGGAGAATGAATTGAAATAGTGCCGAGATTGGGATTAGAGACAATATGGTAGTTTATTGTAAAATCGTAGCAGATTAATGATGAGGATATAAACCAGAAATGTGTCAGTGAACTTGAGGAAAATAGAATAGATTCAATAGCCATTTAATTCCAGAATTGCCAGAACTTGACAATCAATAGATATGCAGTTAGTCTAACAGGGAGCACTTGAAAACACTTTCACAGGTGATTAGTGTAGGAGTTAAGCAAAGTAGATAACTTTTAAAAATTTTTTTTAGGGAAACATGAAAAAAAAGTGTAGGAGTTAAGCAAAGTAGATAACTTTTTAAAATTTTTTTAGGGAAACATGAAAAAAATGGTCAATTTAGGTCAATTTAATTTGATTATGATTATAAACTGCTTGAATGGGAACAGTATACCACCAGCAGAGTTAAAAAATAAAAAGGCCTGCCAATCACATATTTATTTATATTTATTTATATGTATTTATATTTATATTTATATTTATATTTATATTTATATTTATATTTATATTTATATTTATATTTATATTTATATTTATATTTATATTTATATTTATATTTATATTTATATTTATATTTATATTTATATTTATATTTATATTTATATTTATATTTATATTTATTTATATTTATATTTATATACTTATATACCTTCCAAACCTAGTAAAATGAAAATTGAAAGCATACAACCTAATGTATTGTAATTATCTTGCTGAAGATGATGAATATGGTAATAAGCTTGATTTTATTATCACACACAACATGCATGCTTTGAAAAACCTCACAAAGATATACAGTAACTAAATGCAGATAAGAAATTATAAAATTTTTAAAAAGAACATATATGTAGTATTGAGGTGGTCATTCCTGGTGTGGGAGGGAATAATTCACATGTAGGTGCCAACTAAAGCATATTATAGAGCCAGGGAGAGAGTGAGAAAAGTACGCTGTTATGCTGCACCAACAAGCAAGCCCTGTTCCCCCCAAACATCAGTGATTTACAGTAAGAAAAATTTACCTCTTACATTTGCTACATGTCTTATGTAGAAGGGTTTCCATTCTGCTTATATCTCTGGGGCGTATTCCTCCTGGTAAATTTTTATACGAAACATTGTCATTACTCAGAGGACAAGAGAATGTGATGAAGCATGAGTGAACTCTTAACAGATTTTGCCTGGAAGTCGCACTTGTAACCTCTACCCTCATTTCTGTGGTCAGAGCAAGTCACAAGGTCAAAACTGACTTTTCCCAGGGAGGAAAAACTGTTTGTTAAACAATCATAAAATCAACCAAGATTCCCAAATCAGAATCATAGGGAACATAAATGTCTAAATTGCTCTTGGTAAAGGAGCATCTTTCAAGACCACTAAAAAGAAGTGACCCAAAACTCTAAATGAAAAACCAGGATGAAGTGGGTTTTTTTTTTTTTTCTCTAAACGAAAGAGAGGAAAGTATTTTAAGTCTAACTTCATTAATGATATTTGGAATTGATATTTCAGTCATATATTTGTTTTAACAAATATTTGCAGCTGAAGGAGAATAGGGAAAATTTGTTTTTATGTTAAAGGGTTTTTGGTTTTTTTTTCCATGTAAGTTACCTACAGGATACATTGCTACAGGCAATTGTAAAGCAAAGTATGAAAGAGATTGCATGAATATAGGGTTTGGGTGCATTCTCATAGAACAGTAGAAATATTTTCCAAATTTCTCTTTAGCATCATAGTTAAAACCTGTGTTTTCCTAGAAAATCTCTGATTAGTTTTAATTTCTCATACTGTCTCCACATGGAAGGCCTTGGAGCTGGGTGTTCTTATTTACTTCTTCCATTTCAGGCAAAATAATCCAGCAGCATCTACAGATGGAAGTTCCTTTTATACCTTTTTTTTGTACAAAATATGATACTAATTTCTTTAGCAGGTAGGGAAA
>NW_006160124.1:1249815-1251777 GCF_000334495.1 Tupaia belangeri chinensis
TCAAGTCCCAGACCTGGTGGCTTAAACTCATGCTGGGCGCCTGTGTGTGCGTGCCCAAGATCCCGAGAGGAGAATGGAGGAGAAGGGATTGCGGCATGGCCATCCCCCCTGGGGGTGATTTCCTGCTTTCTGTCTTTCTGTCGGTCTCTGTCTGTCTGTCGAGCGCACATGTACTGTAGCAAAAACCTTTCCAAAAAAAGAAAAAAAGAAAAAAAAAAGGCACAGTGAAACTTTAGAGAGTGAAGGTGGTTCTCTCTTACTCTAAAATTAAATATGGAATCAGAAATCAAGATTTTAGATTTTAGAAAAGTTCATGGTCTCTAGACCAGTAATTGGCCTTTGGTAACCTGTTAAGTTTTTCTTTTTATTTTCCTTCTTTATTTTTTAGACAGATTTTTGCTATAGGGCATGTGTGCTTACCAGAGAGACAGAAAGTGAGAACTAACCCCCCCCCCACCACCACCAAGGAGAATGGCCACACTGCAATCCCTTCTCTACTTTCTTCTCAGTATTTTTGGGCACACAAATACATGTGCCTGGTGTGAGTTTCAAGCCACCAAGTTTGTGACTTGAACTGTGGTCAGTCATGTGAGATTCCAGCAGCATAACCATGATGTCACCTGCTGGTCCCTCTTATACCATTTTTAATTGTGTATAGTTAAGGTGTACAACATGAGGTTATGACATACATGTACATAGTGAAATGATTAACACAGGTAGGCAAATTCACATATCTATTATGTAGTTATCTTTCTTTTAAAAATTATTTTTGTGCTAAGGGTATCTAAAATCTATTCTCAGGAAATTTACTGTATATAATACAGTATTATTAACTATAGTCTTTCTGCTGTACATTAAATCTGTAGACTTTTTCTAGATAACTTCAAGTTTTTACCTTTTCACCTATATCTCCCCATTTTCTCCCCTTGGTAATTACTACTATATTCTGTTTCTCCCTCTCCAGATTCTACATAAAACTGAGATCTGTAATAATTTTCTTTGTATATCTGGTTTAATTTGCAAATGATAATGCTGAGTCTTAATAGTAATTAAATCATAAGTTAACTATGAATTTATGCATCATTGAGGCTTTGTGGGACTCAATGGTAAATAAAAGACACAAAGCTTCCTGCCTCTTGGAACTTACATTATAGTTGAGAAAATTGATTTTTTTAAAAAAATATTTTTAAACAATAGCTTCTCTTTGGTTAGTCTCTCAAATTTTAAGAGACTGATCAAAACTCTTTTTAAATACATTTTATTTTATTTTTTTCATACTTTCAATCATTATATATCACTTAACTTGTTAAGTGAAGTTTTTTTCAACATCAATACACTTCACACCAGTCCAGTTGAGAATAATATGCACATTATCATCAACAAATAATAATCCATTTCTGTGTCCCATAAATGTCTTGCCGCTCTATTTTTCTCCTTAATGTTTTTCCTCAAATACTTCTTTTCCCACTGTCTTCTCCCACTGTATCCAGTATCCATTTACCATGTTTCTATATCCTTTAATCTTTCAGTTTCCTCCATAGAGTGTGGACAGTCAGTATATATTAAGTGGAGACATACAGTGTTCCTCCTTTATAGCCTGGCTTGCTACACCCAGCAGTAAATCTTTCATATTTTTCCAGTTTCTATCAACATCCAGGGTCTTTTTTTATGGCTGAGTAGTATACCATAGAGTATATGTGCCACACTTTTTCTTTTTTCTTTTTTTTATTATCATCATAATCTTCTTTATATTACATTGGATTACATATAACTTTACAGTGTATTACATTGTTTTTTCAAAAGGGAATGCCATGCATGTCAGTCAGTACAGAGACATTAATCTCCTCGCTTCAACATTCAATATCTTTTCTATGTTTTCCCCAATCATTATTTTTATTATTCTAATTATTTTTTAAAACAGTCAATCGCTATTTCTCATTTTACTTGTAAAAATACTTTGCC
>NW_006160124.1:1253203-1268592 GCF_000334495.1 Tupaia belangeri chinensis
GTGAAAGGGATTCCTTTCTTCAGCTCTGCTTCGTTCAACTTGTTGTTAATAAATAGAAATGCTATAGATATTTGGATATTGATTTTGTATCCTGCCACCTTACTGTATTCACTTATTACTTCAAGCAATTTCTTCATGGATACCTTTGGGTCTTCTAAGTATACCATCATATCATCTGCAAATAAAGATATTTTCAACTCTTCTTTGCCTATTCGAATGCCTTTAATATTGTTCTCTTCTCTGATTGCAATAGCTAAGACTTCCAGTACTATATTAAAGAGCAGTGGAGAAAGTGGGCAGCCTTGCCTAGCACCTGTTTTCAGATGAAAAGCTTTCAGCTTTTCCCCATTCAGTATAATGTTAGCTGTAGGTTTTTCATAGATTGCTTTTATTGTGTTCAGAAATGACCCTTCTATACCAATCTTACTGAGAGTCTTAATCATAAAAGGATGTTGTATTTTATCAAATGCTTTCTCCGCATCAATAGAGATGATCATATGGTTTTTATCTTTCTTTCTGTTAATGTGGTGTATTACATTTATGGATGTGCCACACTTTTTCAATCCAATCATCTGTTTGTAGACGTTTAAGTTGGTTCTATGTCTTAGCAGTCATGAATAATGTCACAATAAACATAGATGTGCAAGCACTTTTCTGACTGAGTGTTCTATTATCCTTTGGGTAGATATCCAGGAGTGGATTGCTGGATCATATGGTAGTTCTACTTGTAGATCTTTGTGGAATATCCATATTGTTTTTCACAGTGACAAGATGAATTTACATTCCCACCGGCAGTGTAGGAGAGTTCCCCTTTCATCACAGCCCTGCCAGCACTTATCATTTTTTATTTTTTTAATCTTAGTCATTCTGACTGGGGTTAAGTGGTATTTCATTGTGGTTTTGATCTGCATCTCCCTTATAATGAGGGATGTTGAGAATTTTTTCATATGGTTTTTGACTTTTTGTATGTCTTCCTTAGAGAATTTTTTTTTTTCGGCTGATTTTCCCATCTTTTAATTGGGTTGATCATTTTTTTATTTGGGTAAGCTGCTTAAGTTCTCTGTGTATTCTGGTTATCAGTCCCTTAGCTGAGGCATAGTTTACAAAAATATTCTTCCATTCTGAGGGTTGTCAATTCACACTAATTACTGTGTCTTTTGCCATGCAGAAACTTCTTAGTCTGATGTAATCCCACTTGTCTATTTTGGGGATTATCGACTGTACTTTGGGGGTCTTATATAAAATGATGATCTTGATGAATTGCACAATTGATAATGAAATTGCAATTAGTGTTAAGTATCAGGAAGGAGACGTACAGTTTCTAAAAGTATAATAACATTGTCTAGTTTCTTTGAAAAAGTGATCTATAGGGGCTAGTTAGATAAATAGGCATTAGCATGGCCACAAAATGGGGCCAGGATGCAGTTTATGGGGCTTTCTGGGTGAAATAAATAGCAGTTATAAAAGTGAAAACAGCAGAGTGGTGTGGAGGATTTGAAAAAAGGCCAGTTTATGAGAGTATGAGAGTAGTGGGGGGGGGAGAATATTGTTACTTGAATTGAACCCCATCTGGCAGCACCAGACCACAGAGGACCTTGTAGTTCATTACTGACTTTGGATTTCATTCTATGGGTTATGAAAGTCTTTTTTTTTTTTTTTTTTGACAGGGGAAAGGCAGATTCACAAATGTGTTTTTAGTAGACTATTCTGTTGGGCTGTAAAGAATGGATTAAAGAGGGACAATCTTAACAATAGAATATATTGTAGTTTAGCTAAGTGATGATAGTGGCTGGAGATAAAAATGCAAAGATAGGGATGGAATTCAGAGATTCCTCAAAAATAGAGTCCAATGCACTCTATGCTTGATAAGGTTGATACAGAAAGTGAAGTTTTAAAAGGGGTAGATAAAGGATGACTGTGAGATTTCTGACTGGTGCAACTATAGGACTTAGAGTGATCATTTTCTGAAGAGGAATGTAGGCGATAGACCAGGATCCTGAGAGAAGATTTTGACTCTGGATAATTTATAAGTAAAGTCATCGCTATTGTAGACACTAACCTTTGGTGAGTACTAGTACAATTCACCTCAGAGAAGAGAGCTAGAGATTGCTTTTCCTTTTGCTCCAAGATCAAAATTTGTGAATCCTAGGGAAAATTGATGAACTTAATGTGAAGATATTTATTTTTTAATATATTTTTCTTTTCTTTTCTTTTATACATTCAATCACATTATTTAACTTACAAAGTGAATATTCCATCATGTGAACATTTCTCCCTAGTCTAGTTGATAAAACTATAAAATTATCTTCAACAGATAGTACCACATTACTTTGTCCCATTAATGCTTTGCCTCTCTATTTTTCTTCTAAATGTCCTTCCTCAGATCTACTCTTCTAATGTAGACAGGATTTTCAGAGGATATTCAAGTTGATTGGATTACCTGGTTAGGGGGGACAATCTCAGTATTAAGTACGTTGCTACCAACCACCTCTAAATTTGTCCATGGCATTTAGCGATGATGATGATGGTGGTGATGATAATGGTAATGATGCTGCTGATGGTAGGTAGTAGTTACTGAATCCTTACTATGTTTCAGGCACAATTCTATGTGTATTATACACTTATTTCATTTAATTCCTTGAGTCCTGGGTACTATTATAACCCCTAATTTACAAATGAGGAAAATGAGACATAGAGATCGTCAGTACTTGTTTAAGTGTATACAGGTAGTAAGTGAAAGAACTAAGATTTGAATATAGTAAAGCTTCAGAGTATGAATTTTTAAATGCTTTACTATAGCATTCAACTGTAGAGAATTCTAGTATGCAGAGACTGAAAGAATTTGACTGGAAAAAGGTAGAAGACAAGGAATGCAATTGTGATATTGGAATCCACTACTTTAGTAAAAAGCTAGTAGTTGCTTTATAAAGTATAGTTCTAGGTCTGTTATTAAGGTCTGATGCATTCTGAAGGAGTAGCCTAAGTGAGAGACTGATGGTGATTTTTTTCTAAAAGTACCATAAAGTCAAACTCTTTAGTAACCCCCCAGCTAGGAGTTTTGGAATCTTAACATGTGGGAACTATATTACACTCGCCTTCATATTTTCAACATCTGAAAAAAGCTTTGATGTACAAAAAAATATTAAGTGAATATCTAGTGGATAAATAAATGAATTAATCCATTGTTTTTGTAGTTACAAATACTTCCTGGGTGTCGTTTTCCTGGCAAGCAGTCTAAGAAGGAGATAAACTGTATAATTCAGAGAACTGAGTTGTTGGTCAGAATTCTCTCAAAGTATTCAGCATTCTCATCAGCTATCAAGTAAGAAAAAGGAAGAAAAAAATAAGGAATAAAAACAAAAGCCCAGGTTACTTGGCAAGTTTACAGTGGATTCAAAATAGCTATTAATGTCTTTAATGATGTATAAACATCTAATTTACTTCAGGAGAATGACAACATTTTGTAGCTATTTATAAAGATTTCCACTCTAAATTCTTCTGTTAACCCTCATGCCATCTGTTAAAATGCAAAGAGAAGATGAGGTTATCTTCAATTTATAAAGGACATAACCTGAGCAAGTAGAGAAGTCATTTGCTCACTTAGTGAAAGGAATAAAATCTAGCTTTTTAAAGTTAATTGTATATATTTCTTCTATGAGTGAGAGAGGCCCTTGAAGGGTGTTGCCACACCATAATCTTCCCCTGCCTCTCAGCCAGTCAGGCATGCCTAGTGTGTACAGGTTGAGGTGGAATTCGAACTTGGGGCTTCCATGTGGCCCCAGTATCGCAAGTGGTGTCTCGCCACCATCAACACTGCTGCTGAGCCTAAAATATTGTTTTCTTCTTCAAAAATGTTTAATTCTATAAAAACATACCAAGTCTTTAAGTTCCTGGTCAACACCACTGATTCTGGAATAGGAGATACTTCTCACTGTCATGCACTATGAGAAAGCTATTAGAGTGCTCAGTTTGGTGTAACTGGCTTTCACTTTCAAATGTTTTGGTCCTGTTCATTTATTGGTTTACTAGCTCAACTCAATCCACCACAGGTTCCAGAGAGTGTGAGATAGTGGTTTCCAAGTGAATAGATACTCTGAATTTTATGAGTTGGCCATTTTTAATATCAAGGACTATATATTTTAAATCATGTATCTTGCAGTACCAGTTTGATATTTTTAGAGGAGAAATGTGTATTATTTATCTAATGTGAATATGATTATTATTTGATTTGTTTTGAATGTATAGCATATTTCATAACTTTCTTTTTAGATCTTTTTTAAATAAAAATTTGTATATTTTAAAATATAAAACATGATGTTAATAAGATAAATATAATATGAGTTGATTTGAATTTTTATCTACAAGACTGAAGGTATAAAATGTTTCTCCAAACTTGTCTTGTTGAAGACTATTCTATAGTACTTAAAGTATTCTGCCAAAGTTATAATGAGATTTATGTTTACATAATGCTCTATTAGCCTCTTAGTACAGTCACATCATGTAGCAGATGTACTTTTTGATCTTGTTTGAGAAATAGATTTGGCTTTCTGCTGATACAAGCTTATTGCTGTAAGTTATTTTAAATTCAATCAATCATTGATTTCCTGTTGAAAGACTTCCACAAGAACCATGTAGTCCTGTATGTTTGGGATTCTAAAAGAAATGCACCTATCAGCAAAAAGAAATAAGAGAGACTAAAAGGCAGTTGAGTAGTGAAAAATTTCCTAAATTTAATTTCTTTAAACACATTACACAGTATATGTAATTAATTGGATGTCTTGAATTGCAAATTTGAAATTAATTTTCTAAAAGTTTAAAGGATATTTTCTCTCTTTAATTCTGCATGTTACAGATGTTGGTTCCATCTTAAGGCTAATTAAAATCTGATTTATATATACATTAAAGCTATTTTTACTTTTCTTAGAAAATGACATAGTGATCACAGGACTAATAACATCAGGTGAATTGGAAGAAATAAATGGAAGAAGATTTCCATACTTTAGCTGACTTCAGGATTTGTTGATCCTTAGAGTTAAGGGACTTGAGTGATGAGACGGGAAGAAAGATGAGTTATGGGGATAGGTATTGATTCAAGCTATTGATATCATGATGTGCCATTTTCAGTGAAATTGATACCTTGCTAATACACATTGGTCATACATGACATAGTGATGCATCAATAAAAATCACGTATTCCTTGATTACAGACTTATCCACAGACTTCAATACATATAGAGATGAATTTGTCTTGTTACCCACTGCAGGTTTTCCAAATAATTTTTAAATATAATTTAGAAATCAACCCAGGACATTGCTTCTTTGTTCTGGAAGCAATCCTTCTGAAAACATGAAAAAAAAAATGGAAGGAAAAACTAAACTAGCACCTGAGATCTGTGAATTTTCATGTTGCTAGACAACTTTAAGGAAGAAAAGTAAGGTTTGAAAAAATGAAGGCCAATTTAACAAGAAAAATTCTCCCTGACAGTATTGTTTATCTCACCTATATAATGCCCTAGTTAGAAGTTTTATTTTCACACCCTATTTATTTTAGCAGTGCTTATATCCTGAATGGATTAGAAAAGTGAGTAGATTTTTCAGAAAGTTCTGAAAGTACATAAAGATTTAATGATGTGTTGAACACATATAGATGACTCAGTAATAAAAAGCCAGATAGTCTTTTTAATCCACACAGTCTCTTTTTACAGGTGGTAAGAGAGGAAGTCCTCACCACCTATACATTTGTTAAAATTATAAGAAAACCTGTACATCAATCTGTGAAGCAATTTAAGAGGAAAGAGGAGATTCTATTTATAGTGATGCAATTATAGACCAAGAGATGACTTGTGGTACTTGGCTCAAAGGTGTATGGTTTGTTTTAAATTGAACAGTACTTTTTTTTTTTTTTTTTTCCTTCTAAAGTCTTTCCTTTTGTTGCACTCAGTTCTTAAGAGAAGTCAGTTCTATCTGTGGTAAAGTGGCAGGGGGATGGGGGAATTTCAGAGTCAGTTCTATCTGTGGTAAAGTGGCAGGGGAATGGGGTAATTTAATTCCAAGCTAGATATTTTCTCCTGATAAAATGTTCATTTTTAGCACATATAGATGTACTCTGAAAATTGAATGCCAGATTGCATGAACACTGCTTCCAGCATTAAAAGAAAATGTAACAACAAACAATGATGAAAAAATAAAGTCTTAGAACTTCTTGGAAGTGAACTAAGAAATAAAGGGTAGATGATTTGGGACAAGTTTCTGAAGATGAGATTGAAATAGTAGCTATCATAGGTTTTCATGGATGTAGATTCTAAAATGGACATTCTCCAGCAGGTGGTTTGTTAAGTGCTCTTGGAACCAGTATCTTAGAGGAAAGCAAGTTTGGGCAGGGGAAGAAGAGGGGCTGTGATTCATTTGCATCAGGAGTCTCAGCTGACACTAATTGCTAAATCTGGATGGCCCTTCAGAGGTATACCAAGTGACAATAGGGTGACAAGAACATTTCATGTAAGCTGTCCCCCGGAAGAGGGTAAGGCAGCAATAACCTTCTTCAGAGAGCAATTTGGCTCTGAGCTCTCAGTCGGCAATAGTCCCTTCAGCTGGGGAATAAGAGCTTGCAATTGAGTGGAGCTCATGCTGAGTACCCTATGTGGAAGTGTTGACTTTATGTGAGGATAAGATGTCTAGAACTACAGAACCTAATATGAAAACACTAATTTCCCAAACAGGAGACTGGGGCTCTTTTTAAGCACGGTCTTTCTATATCCACATGTATTCAACCTACTAAAAGTTGAATTATTTCATTTGTTCGGAGTCTATTCTGAGTCCTGGACAATAATGCTTCATACTCTCCAGATGATTATTTCAGCAATGTAGCTGTGACTTCAAAGGGCGATTAAATTGTGTACCAGACCAGCAGCTTCCGTATGGTATGGTGTGTGATAAAACCACTGTATCCCATGATAATCTTTTCACAACCTCACTTTCTGTGCTAGGAAGAAGGTGTTTTCACCAATAGGATGTTATATGAGATCCTATCTAGGGAGCAAATGTTCTATGAGCCCTCAAATAATAGAACTCACTGAAGCCACATGGGCTGGGGAAATAGCTATTTCTGGAATATACATTGATTTCCATCGAGATGAGTCACTGTCTTTTCCAGGATGGAAAGGGTTCAATGCAATCAACTTGTTACCAATTCCTACTTGATTTTCTGAAGGGGTACTGCCACATAGACAATGGTGAGCTGGAGCTGTCTTAACTGTCTCTTAAGAGTTTATTGCAGGGAACCAGCAGTTAGCGTAATGGCTATGTCTCTGGACTCCCACATAGTCGATCGCGGTTCACGTCCCAGACCTGGTGGCTTAAAACTCATGCCGGGCACATGTGCATGCATTCCCAAGATCCAGAGAGGAGAATGGAGGAGAAGGGATTGCGGCATGACCATCCCCCCCCCCGGGGGTGACTTCTCGCTCTCTGTCTCTATGTCTCTCTCTGGCGAGCGCATGTGCCCTATAGCGAAAAACCTCTCTAAAAAAAATAGTTTATTGCATTTATCTTGTTACAGTTCTGCATTCAGTGATGTCAGGCTGGTAATTTGAGATTTGTCATGTGGGGATTATTAATGCTACAGATATAAAGGTTCTTTTCCCTGGATAACTAGCCATTGAGTATTTACTAGCACTCACTGTATTTTGGGTGCTTAGTTCTTTGCTGCTAAAAATATGTACATTCGGATTCAGTAGTAGATAAATTAGCCTTAGTGAGTGGCGGCTTATGCTATCTGGTCCTTGCATAGCTCCCACCTTTCTATCAGCGTGACTCTGTCATGAGTCCAAAGCACTGAAATAGTGAATGGCAGAGACTGACTGATGTCGTTTGGTAAATTCTGTCTCCTCTGTTATGAGTGCCACTTTGGAAGTAGACGTTCTTGGGTGACTGGTTAACATATAATACAAAGATTTACAAAAGATCCCATAGATCTGTCTACATACCTTTCATCCAGATCTGTTAATCTTCTAATCTTTCTCTTTCCATGTCCATGGTCCAGTAGTCAAGTCATTCATCACTTATAAGTATTCTCATTTCAAGGCACTTTTTTACCCTGTACAATATGGATTTCAACATTGTTCAAAGTTCTGACCATTTCAAAGATTTTCCCTGTCACTGACTTCCATGGTCACTCCTGGGTTAAGATGACCTGCAATCATAGGTCTTTTGTCTCTTAAACTCACATACTGAGTTAATGTACCCATAGCCCAAGTTTGATATTTATTTTCTTTCATCGTCTGGTCATAAGGAACTATTCCGTGACATAGAACTATAATCATGAGCTAAGAAAGGAACACAAAAATCTGTTTCATCTATTTGTGAACAGACACTTGTTCTCTTTGTACCTACCCATGCCAGATCCCACATATTCCATTTCTATTTTATGATGAATTATTGTTGGGTACACTCTATGTCACAACAGAATACAACTCATGATGAGAGCACACTGCACTGGCTGCAAGAACATTCTGTATAGCAGGTACTCTATCTCTACCAAGGTGCAAAAGGACAATATGAAAAACTTTCCCAACAATATTTAATTTTCTGCAGCAGAGGTACTGATCAAAAGGCCAAGGCATCTATATAGTGATTTTATTGCTCAAGAATCCTCCACATTGCATCTTTTTCCACCACATATACCACTAAAACAGTAGGATCTGCTGGGTCATATGGCTGCTTACACAGTAATCTGAGTCGGTTGTTATCTCTTTTCTTTTATGAATCCAATTAAAGCTGACTGCCTTTTGAGTAGTTAAGTAAATGTACTGAAACACTGTTCTGAAGTTTTGATTGTACTGCCTCTTAGGGGTTAACTGGATATTGTGTTTATTTAGCAGTGGGAGATATGATATAATAATTTTTCTTTTACAATATATGTAATCTGGCATGATACCAGACTATAGGACATATGAAAACTTCACTTCTGCAATTTTTTAGAGTGCGTATACAATATTTGGCACTGAAGTGTTTTTGGCTGAGTTAACATGCTGCCATTTGGTTTGGTTAACCAAAATTGTGAACTAGTTATTTGTTTTGATTAATGTGTTGTCATCAATGTGTGGACCAATGGCACATTCTGAAGACTAAATGTTGTAGATTACTTCAGGCAATACTAAAAGAATGCATAAGGATAAACCTAGCCCTGGGGAGAAAAATTGAAATGTACACTATTATTCCCATGTGATTATGAACTGTTTTTTTTGATAGGTATGATTTAAAAAGAAGTATTTCTCAAATTAATGATAATATAATTGAAGTGTGTTGATATACTCTAGCCAAAATAACACATTCAGTTATTGCAGTTGGGGCTGTGACTTGGTTGAGTTTGCAATACTTCATTGTCATCCTTCAGGATCCATCTGGTTCATGTGAAAGTCAACATAAGGAAAAAATCTGGAGACATGATGGGTACCATCAGCCTTTTATATTTTTAAGTATTTAGATGATTTTCTTTGAAATAAAATATAGTTTTTAAACTTACTATATTAGCTAAAAGGGGTTAGTTTTAGATTATTCCTTGTGGCTTTCCTTACTATGTTCACTCTTGCCTCACAAACCATGGAACCAGTGACAGAATTCTGATAATGATATTATGTGCTCATTTTAATAAACTCTTTAGGGAACAGGAAAATAGCCATAAGATATATTTTTTAACTCAGTGGACCCACTGAAGGACACACAAATTGCTTCCTGACTTCCATGTTCCCTCATTCTAATAGAGGTAGAGGTTAGGGGGTGAAAATGTTGACATTTCAGTTTTGACTGAGACATTGTGTCCAAGAGTCATAAAAATTAGCTTATTTTTCTTTCTTTAACATGAACTTACTTGAGTATATGACCAAAAATCCTTTTTAAAAATAGTACAAGAAATTTTACTTGGTGTCCTTACTGTTGTGAGGCAGAATCTTTTCTCCCAGAGACTTGGCCTATCTTCAATCAAAAGACTATGGTTCTGAAAACTGACTCAGATCTACATACTCTACAAAGATTTTGAGTTTTATCGAAAATAGCCATCCTGTCTCCTGATGATCTATCCTTGATTTCTTTTTTTTGTACTTGTTGAGTAATACCCTATCTTGTCCCTATGGACCTGGGGTTCTTGAACTATTTCCAAAGCTGTCTTATAAGTCAGGATGCCCTTGCTGCCAGTCCAACTTTGCTCTCATTAGGATAATTGCTTCCACTTTATCTCTGATGGTTAAGTAACACCATATGGCTTCCATTTTGGGGAGATTATATCATCTCCATTGCTATCAGGGAACCTATTTCTGTAATAGCATCTCCTACTGTTATTCTTGCCCTATGGAGGACAGCCTCCACTGAGCTTCTTAATAATGCTAGAGCCTTTATCACAAACAAAATTCTTATCTCTTTGCTAAACAATATCCTCCAGGCACACTCCATGAAACATAGTCATCTGGCTGGTTTTCTGGTTTTATGTATCATGTCTACTCTTAGTATGTCCACCTCTTGAAAACTTCTGAACTCTTATTCCATGATCTTCCAGACCTTTTTGTCATTTTAATTTTACTTCGTGTAAGGCATTTCTTTTATCATACTTCCAAGAATCATTCTTATAGAACTTTGGTGACTGTTTACCAGAGTTCTTGCTAGAATTTAAAATATTGAAAAAAAAAAAGAAGCAAAACATTAAAGGGACACAAAAATGGAAAATTATCTGTTGATGATCCTGTGTTGAAATGTGACAATATTTTTAACTGGGCTAATATACAGCGTATTCATGCTGGGAAAGTTCATTCTGTAAGCTGTAATGCATATACAGTGATTGAACACACACACACACACACACACACACACACACACACATGTAAAAAAAAAGGTATGAAGGAAAATGACCAGATAAAGAAGGACACCAAAGAGAAAGGTATCTGGGTTGAAATGGGAGAAACACTCTTTGTGAGAATCAGCAGAAAGAAGCCAGACCTTCTGGAACCTATTCCCTAAAAATTCATAGCATAATAAATATGAAAAATAAATAAGCTCTGGTCTATAAAATAAGAAATAACTGTAACATATGTGCAAAATATTGGGTTGTTGGAAAAATCATGATGCATTTTTTGCATAGAAAAATAAGTCATGACTTTTCTGACGACCTAATATGAAGCCCAATAATAAAATAAATAAGCATGAAAAAATATTAAATCATGGAGAGTGCTGTTATATCAATAAATTCTAATTTTATGCTCAAGTAAATGGAAGAATATAGCTGTTACTGAAGAGCAGTGAAGAACTTTGGCAGGACTGGAGGGTTTGGGGGGCATGTGGGATATTTAATGTATTTTAGTTTGTAGACATACATTTTCTTATTGTTTTTCTTTAATTATCAGTGGGCATTTGAACCTGCCAGAGAGAGAGAGAGAAGACTTCAAAGATGTGATCACAATCCAATCCCTCTGTTTCTCTGTCTGGTCAGAATCTGGGGCATGCCCGTATACACGCCCAGCATGATTATCATACCACCAGGACTGGAATCTGAACTGTTGGCTATGTGAGAAGCAGCTCCCAATGTACTGTGCTTAACTTCTTTTTTTTTTTTTTTTTTTGAGAGGTTTTCGCTATAGGGCGCGTGCGCTCTCCAGACAGACAGAGACATAAAGACAGAAAGCGAGAAATCACCCCCCCAGGGGGGATGACCACGCTGCAATCCCTTCTCCTCCATTCTCCTCTTGGGATCTTGGGCACGCACGCACACGCGCCTGGCTTGAGTTCTAAGCCACCGGGTCTGGGACACGAACCGCGGTCGACTACGTGGGAATCTAGTGACATAGCCATTATGCTAACTGCTGGTTCTCCTGTGCTTAACTTCTATGCTACATGGCTGATCCAGATTTTTCACCTTAATCATAGATTCTCACTCCTCCCAATCATGAATCTAACCTTGTCAGAGGTTTACTTACTGGCATTGAGAATTCAGCCTTCTCTGTAACTTTTCTACCCTTTTAAGTCCTGAGTCGAATCCTTAGCTTTTACTACTTCAAGGATATTTGACATAAGGTTCTCTTTATATTTTCCCAGTGATGTCTCTGGTTTTCATACTTTGTCTCAAATTGTAGTCAATCACTTTTTGTCTTTCTTTTGTATTTTTTCACTGCATCAATAGTACCCAGCAAGAGCCACTTGATTTTATAGTCTTTATAATTGCTTTTTATCTGAAGTTTTCCAACATCCCCTCCAGAGCATTCTCTTTCATGAATATCCTATCCTAGTTCACCAGTGGGGAAATTCACACATCAGAGTCTAACATTGCTTCATCTAACACAAGGCATGAGCCAGTACCTTTACAGAGTAGCGTTGTTCAAAATTCCTATTTTAGCACCTGTTTTCTGAAATTACTCTAACACCAATCTTCATAGGTCATCTTCTTTAGGAAATAAACATTTAGATGCAGCTGGTACACTGGGGAGTACTCTTGGGAATAACACCTATAAAAGATGGGAGAGGTGGGAGTGATCAGAAGGAAAATTTGAAATTGTTATAATTTTATTAGAGGACTTATCAGCTTACAATGGTGCTCTGAAGTTTGAATGGTCTTTTGTAAGTATTCAAAATGTTGACAAGAAGTTTGGACCTCTATACACCCCCATCAACAATATTGGATGTTGACTGTCTCTGGAAGATGGCAACCTTAAAAGAGGCATCTCCATTTTGCAGAAGGGCATTGTTAAAAAAGGGGTTCATTTGTGAGTAACAGAAAGCATACACCTTTGACTGGGGCAGGGAGTGAATGCTTCAGCCCTAACAAGGAGATCTAAAAGGTATATCACAGAATCTACTATAGTGTCAGAAAAATCCATTCATATAGAGCTTTTGGTACATCTAGGAGGACTTTATTATTTTAACAACTTATAAATGGGAGTACTTACTATAATATTGATTATGTAAAAATTTCATCTCTAAGTTTCAATATTGGTACTATTGTTTTTGTACATTGTTATTGTTATTTTTTAAAATAAACTATCTCTGGAAATAATTCTTTTTTTGTTGTTATTTTGGAGAGGTTTTTGCTATAGGGTGCGTGTGCTTTCCAGAAAGACAGAGGGAGACAGAGACAGAAAGTGAAAAATCACCCCCTGGGAGGCGGGAATGGCCACACTGCAATCCCTTCTCCTCCATTCTCAGGATCTTGGGCACACATGCACATGCACCCAGTGTGATCTCTGGTAATCATTCTTGTGTATGCATTTGACTTACAAAATTTTGATATCTATGACATTGAAAAATTGAGGCATCATAATTTTTATACACAAAGATAAAAAGAAAGGAACTATTAATATGGCCTGGTTATATTGATATAATAATTTAAACATGTATACAAAATTGTCAATCATCATTGTCTAATTACAAAATAACCAGTATGTACCAGCCAGATGGACATTTGAAATATTAGATTATTACCGATTGTATATATGATTTATTTAATGCTTTATAGTTTTAAGAATTTATTGTCATTTTTCTTTATCTTTGAAATCAGACTGTCCTGGACCATATTAAAAGACCTACAATAGTTATAGTAAAGCATATATTTATGTAATAAACTCCATGATAGGCAAAATACTTCAATGAATAACAAAACTGATTATGCTATGGATACCATACTAATTATGCTACATAAAAATGTAAATATAACATTTACCTATGTAACTCAAACTTGAATGAAATTAATTTAAATAAACTGAAATGGATCTCTTTCTTTATGTATACCCCATTTTCGATGTGTCAAAATTACTTTCTCTCTATGTTCCAATGTGCCTTTTTGATATTGGTTGAAACTCATTACTTTGTCCTGCCAAGTAACATTTGTTATCAACATAATACATGCCACTAACAATTTTCAATTTCCAAGGGTAAATAGAGACCAGTTTTATACTTTCAGCAGGTATGTTTGTCCTTTGGCAGTAGCTACTGAGGATACTACTCTTGCTTAAATGCATGGGTGTAGAGTAGCAATTTATTTTTTAGTATTAAAATAACCTGAAAAAATAGTATTGTTCTTGGTTATAAAAAGAAGGTCAAATTTTCTAGTGGAAAATTCCAATGAGTGCTATAGAAGTCTATTTAGAATTTTGGAGCATGTGATATGTTTATGACCAAATCAATGTTTATACAGAGAATACTTTTATCCCACTTAACATTCTCAATATAAAAGCAAAAACAATTTATTTCACCTACTATTGTAAGATATAGCCCTACTTTGGTGTTATTATTCTTTCATTCATTAAGTCTTTTTGTAACCATTCACTAAAGAGCCTCCATGATGTTTAATTCATTTGACTTTCCAAATTAAGAAGGTTTATAAATTTTATTTTTCTACCACAAATTACTTTCTGTGAAGTTTCATGACACTGAGTACAAAACTGGCTACTGAGTCTAACCTGATATTGGATCTGGGAATAGGTGTCACTGGTCTTATACATGAAATGTCATGACCTCTGTGGTGGGTGTTAGCTGCTAGTTCACACTCAATCTGGAAGATACTCTTCACAACAAAAGTAGGATATAAATTTTCTTTTTTTCCCATTTCTGCTGTGTAGGCAGAACTCAGAAGCAGATGGCTAGAGAACACAATGTCCTAAGATTAGAGACAGGAAAATGCAGGTCCCCCCAAATAGAAAAAAAGTCAGTCCACAATACTAAGTAAGGCAGGCTAGATATTTTATAGAACATAGCAGAGGGGAAGAAAACTAGCTTAATAAGCACTTTGGTTAGAACAAAACTTTACTTAAGGTAGCCTTAAAACAAACTGAGGAAGGGCTAGGATGCCAGAATAAAGACACATAGCACAGAGAAGTGTGGCAGGATAATCTGAGCAATAAGACACTAAATCCAGAGCAATACTCACAAAAATCCTTGACAACGCTTTAATTAGTTTATGACAAAGTAGGCATTGAAATTTGAAATATACAGAATTTAATGGGATTTACTGTATGATGCATGAAATTATGCTATTGTTTAGTGTATATATAGTTCTTACTATATGGTATAAATTCAGTCATTCTCAACAAACCCATTTATTGTCTATATAAACTGCCCAGGTAATACTTGCATTGGACTGACTCTACTGACAATTTTAAGTACACAGAGAATAGAAAGCAAGACAGTAGTAGTTATTGAGCCATTTTTTTCTTAATCATCTTCATTTTCACTGATTTTACTTTGGTTTTCATATATTCCCTGATTTCCTTCTCATGTCTTTACTCAGGATATGTCATTGCCTGAACCAATCCGTCTGCATTTTCACGTTATTCTCTTGCCTATTTTTTTTTTTTTTTTTTAGATTTTTTCTATATAGCGTGCATGTTCTCGCCAAAAAGACAGACAGAGACAGA
>NW_006160124.1:1268623-1284298 GCF_000334495.1 Tupaia belangeri chinensis
CTCTCGGGATCTTGGGCACACATGCACATGCACCCAGTGTGAGTTTAAGCCACTGGGTCTGGGACTTGAACTGTGGTTGATTATGTGGGAGTCCAGTGACATAGCCATTATGCCAACTGCTGGTCCCTCTCTTGCCTATTTTTAAAAACCTATTTTGAATGCCAATTATTCATTCATTTACCCTTCAGATCTACATTGAGTGCTTTATGAATGGCTAGGAGTCAACTGTCAAGAGCCACTAGAAAAAGGCAATGTAGACACGGGAAAAATAATTTTAAACTAGAAGAAAGGTGATTTTATTGCCTTTGAATCATAGGAGAGGAAGAAAAAGAATTAGAGAAGTTCGTTTTGTTTTGTTCTGAGGAGATGACATATGCATTCTGTGTGAAGAGATGATGTTAGCATGGGTAAGGATCAGTTAGTAGAGGAACATGAGGAAAAGCAGAGTAATTGAAAATACTCTAATGTTTTTGGAGATCTACAAACCAGTTGGTATGAGCAAAAGGAGTGAGTCAAGGGTTAGTGAGAGCTGAAACGAGAGAGACAAGAGAGACAAGGTATATGGCATGGAGGTCCTAGAAGATAGTGTCATGGAACTGATATTCTAACTTGTAAATTATTGGGATTTCCTGAACTTTTTGGGCAAGAGGATGGCAGAATTAAATTACCAAAAGCAATAACTCCTGTACCAAAGTAGAGGAGAACAGATATATGACTGTGGGTATGCCATACAGGAGGTATTATAATAAATCGAGTGAGAGTCAGTGATATTATATAGCTAGGTGGCACTGAGGAAGAGAAAAAATCTTAAAGAAGGAAAGCTATGAGTTTGGAATGGCCATGTTGAATTTTAATTGCTTATGCAACAAAACAATAGCAATTCAAGCAAGTAGTGAGATATAGACATATAAAAAAGGTTTTCCTCAATTTTATTTTTAATCTATACGAATGATAATTGTATATATTTATGAAGTATAATATTATATTTTAATGTATATTTACAATGTGAAGTTATTAGATCAGGCTAAATAAGAATGTATCACCTTGGGACCAGCAGGTACTGTGGTGGTTAAGGCACTGGATCCACATGCCTTACTCTGCTGTTTGAGTCCCAGACCAGGTGGTCTGAAAAACATGCTGGGCCTGGGCATGTGTGTGTGTGTGTGTGTGTGTGTGTGTGTGTGTGTGTATGCCCAAAATCTCAAGAGGATGGAGGAGAAATGATTGCAGTGTGGCCATCCTATTAGGGGGTTATTTCTCATTTTCCCTCTGTGTGTCTGTGTCTCCTTCCAGCAAGTGTGTGCACCCTATGAAAAAAAAAATCCAAAGAATGCATAAATAAATTAATTAAAATGTAAATTAAAAAATCACTAAGATCATCCAGAATTTATTTTTATGAATTAATTAAATTAATTAATTATTTAAAAAATTATTTCAAGTTCTTTTGTACATTCAATCACATTATTTAGCTTGCAAAGTGAATATTTCAGTATGTGAACTTTTTTCCCCAATCCAGTTGATAAAGTTATCTTTAACAGATAATACCCCATTTCTTTGTCCCATTAATACTAAGCCCCTCTATTTTTTTCATTAATGTCTTTCCTTGGACTCTACTCCTTCACTCACCCTCTTCCCACACTATATCTGGTATTTCACAATCATTTACTGTGTTTCTAGATCCTTTGGTCATTCAATTTCAGTCACAGAGTGTGGATACTTAGTATAAATTAACTGGAGACATACAAGGTCTCTCCTTCATAGCTGGGCTTGCTTCACTCAGCAGTAAATCTTTCAGATTCATCTACTTTCTGTCAAAAGTGGGGGTCTCATTGTTTTTTTTTATGGCTGAGTAGTATTCCATAGAGTATATGTGCCACAATTTTTCAATCCATTCATCAGTTCATGGGCATTTGGATTGGTTCCATGTCTCAGCAACTGTGAATAATGCTGCAATAAACATCGATGTGCAAGCACTTTTCCAATTAAGAGTTCTTCTGGGGACCAGCAGGTGGCGTGGTGATTAAGGAGGTGTGTGTGCTCGCCAGAAAGACAGAGAGAGACAGAGAGAGAGAAAGCGAGAAATCACCCCCCAGGGGGAATGGTCATGCCGCAATCCCTTCTCCTCCATTTTACTCTCGGGATCTTAGGCATGCATGCACATGTGCCTGGCGTGAGTTTAAGCCACCAGGTCCAGGACTCGAACCGCGGTCGATTATGTGGGAGTCCAGCAACAGCCATTACGCTAACTGCTGGTCCCCTATTTGTAGATTTTTTGAGGAATCTCCAAATTGTTCTCCACAGTGGCTGGAACAATTTACATTCCCACCAGCAGTGTTAAGAGAGTTTCCCTTTCACCACACCCCCACCAGCACTTATCATTTTTTGTTTTTTTAATCTTAGTCATTCTGACTGGGGTTAGGTGGCATCTCATTGTGGTTTTGATCTACATTTCCCTTACAGTGAGAGATGTCGATCATTTTTTCACATGCCTTTTGGCTATTCCTGCATCATCCTTAAAGAGTGGTTTTTCAACTCATTCTTCCATCTTTTAATTGGATTGATCATCTTTTTTCAGGACAGCTAACTGAGTTCCTTGTGTATTCTGGTTATCAATCCTTATATGATGCACAGTTTACAAAACATTTTTCCATTCCGAGGGCTGTTGATTCACACTAATTACTGTGTCTTTTGCTGTGCAAAACTGCTTAGTCTGATGTAATCCTACTTGTCTATTTTGGGGATTATTGACTATGCTTTGGGGGTCTTATTTAAGAAGTCTTTGCCTACCCCATTGTCTCCCAGAGTTTCCCTAGAGTTTTCCAGGAACAGTTTTACAGTTTGAGATCTTAGGTTTAGATCTTTGATCCACCATGACTTGATTTTTGTCAAAGGTGACAGGTAGGGGTTCAGATTCATCTTTCTGCAAGTGGATATCCAGTTTTTTTCCACCATCATTTGCTGAAGAGGTTTTCCTTTTCTCACTGGTATCCTTTGTCAAAAATCAGTTGACTGTATTTTGGGAATTTATTTCTGGGGACTCTATTCTATTCCATTGGTCTACCTGTCTGTTTCTGTGCTAGCCAATGCCATGCTGTTTTGATTAACACAGCTTTATAGTATACTTTTTGGTCTGGGAGTGAGATGCCACCCACTCTACTCTTCTTGAGCAGGATTGCTTTGGCAATACAAAGTCTTTTATGATTCCAGACAAATTTTATTATTATCTTTTCTAGATCTGTAAAGAATGTGTCTGGTACTTTGATTGGCATTGCATTAAATATGTAGATTAATTTGGGTAGAATCGCCATTTTGATTATATTAATTCTTCCAATCCAGGAACATGGGATGTCCTTTCACTTTTTTGTGTCATTTTCAATTTATTTTTTAGCTTCTCTTAGTTTTCCTTGTGGAGGTCTTTAACTTCATTGGTTAGATTTGTTCTTAGGTATTTTATACTTTTTCTTGCTATCATAAATGGAGTTACTTTCTTCAGTTCTATCTCAGTCTTCCTGCAGGTCATTCAGAATTTAAATAATAACAATCTAAAATAAAGGTAGAAGTTCTTAACTTCTCAATCAAAGATGGTATTTACACTCTAGGATAACAGTAGCACTTGGCAGGAATAATCTGCCATAGGTCATATGGCTAGTAAGTATGAAAGTGAGATTCAAATATAACATTTTATGCTGCCAAAATGTGTGGTCTTTCCAATGTATGTATTTGCCTACTTGAGTCAGGAGATAACTCAAGAATGTTATTTTTTAACTAGAATATATTTTTAAAGATATCAAAATTCTTTGTTTTACTTTTAATTTTCTAGATGAAGTCAAATATCAGAACTAAAGGGAAAAAATCATACATTTTAATCCTAGTCCAGAATTCAAAGCCATAATATTTATTTCAAGCTGCATGACATTTTTGTCCTTTTCAATTCACAGTAGTCATTTGGTTGACCTTGAAAAGGTGACAAATCTTGTTCATTTCAGTTATTTTTACTATCCAAATGAGTAATTGGATCATGAAGGTCATATTCTTAAAAGTTTAGTGACGTATTTGAAAGGAAGATATGTAAATGATGAAGAGAGAGAGAGTTGCTTAAAAATGTGCCAGTAGTAAGAGACTTATTACTGAGTGATGATAGATTTTTGTCTGTATTTTATTAAAGTTTAAAGGACACTGACAAAGTGAAGATATGAATTTAAAAAGTCTTATCTACATATTTTATATATTTCTTGAAGTGAATAGGTGATATAGTATGATAATGTCCTGTGTGTGTGCATATGTGTGTGCATGCGTGTATGTGAAAGATAGAGGAAAAAATTAGCTTTATATTTCTCAGTGATAATTTGTTTGTCTATTCAAAAACTTCATATTCGTTACATAAAAGCATTCCTTAAAGTAGGATATGATAACAGTATCCTCAAAGCATTTACCAACTATTAAATATTCAATTTTATATAGATAAAACAACTAATTAAGGTAATCAATGAGCTCTATTAATTTAGACCTGAATGCAATCTGATAGTTTAATTTGTCTATCTGAAAAGACAAGATAGTATTAGCTTAAATACAGCAAGAAAATATTGTGTTCAAATGAGATAGTGCCAATATATTCTCTACCACCTGGTCAGGATCTGTAATATTGGGGTTTATTTTGGGCCTATAAACAAACCAACAGACACACAAAAAATACTGACTGAGGTCAGGTAGCAAGATGCAGATGAGTATAGATTTAATATTAAGTGAAATGATCCAGATTATGAAAGGCAAACACTGTGTACCCCTGCTCAATATATACCAAATGTGTGACTCTATGGCAGAAATGGAAAGATCTGAAGATATAATAGGGAGGACAAGTGTAGATACCAGAGACCATATGGGAGGGAGTGGGTGGCAGAGGGTGGGTGAGACAGGCTTGTGGAAGAAACATTTAACAGATATAAGAATGTGAAATTCTCTGTTGAAAATGATGTACATGGTAATATACTTGATTACATATTTTGAAAAACCACATTGTACACTATAGAGATGTACAATGATTGAATGTAAGTAAGAAATCATTGAAAATAAAACACTGATTGAAGAAAAAGAAAGTGACTGGAATAGTGAAATGTCACATGAAAGACCAAGAAACTCTGTTATTCAAAGTTTTGGGAATGAAGTAATATTGTCTGGCTAGCAATGACAAGACTCACTACTTCTATTTTCTAATAACTGAAGGGCTGTTATTCAGAAGAAATTATTCTTTTTCTTTATTATTCTGGAAATTCTTGGTCCAAAGGCTTATAGTAAATGAAAACCCTGGAGTTGACCAAAGGTCTACTTGTCTCCCATATTGAAACCAACTTAGACTCAGCTTTCCTAGAACATATTTAGGTGCTGAATCTTCATTGTACCTGTTTCTGCATATGTACCCCTCTTGGTATTGTCTACAGCTTTACTTTTGCAATTTGTATACTTACAAGCACACCTGACATTTTTCCCCCATTCTCACTTTCAGGTGTATTCTTGGTTGACTTTCTTTGTAGTCCTCCATGCCTTTGAACCATGTTTCTGTTCAGGAAACATGGGCCATAGCATTAGAATGATCTCTTTTTTGATCAGAACCAGCAGAAACATGTCTTTTAGATTCCTGTAGCAAAGACTTCTTAGTCACTAGAGAAGTAGTTTACTTTTCTCTATTTTAGATAAATATGATCTATAATTTTTTTGAGAGATTATTGCTATAGGGAGACAGAGAGAGACAGAGAGACAGACCGTGAGAAATCACCTCCTAGGGGAGATGGCCATGCTGCAGTACTTTCTCTTCCATTCTCATCTCATGATTTGTGGCATGCAAGCACATGTGCCTGGCATGAGTTTAAGCTGACAGGTCCAGGACTTGAACCGCAGTTGACTACATGGGAGTGAAGCAGTGTTAGCATTATGCTATGTGTTCTGTAATTTAAAGGAGAGCCTTAGGTTGAATTTATGGTTCTAAAAGCCTTAACCAAAGTCTGATATTATGTTGCCTCAAGTACTGGGCTAATAGCTTCAAATTTCTGAGATTCAGACATAATTAAACTTATAGTTGGCATCAGAAGGCATTGATCTAACTGCATTTGATAAAAGCTTATGTGATAAAATGAATAACAAATTTTGGTTTAATCATTAGACAGTCATTTGCAAATAAGAAAGAATATTAGTGTCTATATAAGTAACTGTAAAATTTAAGTTAAACCAGTATTTACTTTTGGGTAAAAATATTATTACTTAAAACTTATGCCAAAGTATATTTGCTTGGGGGCAAAGAACTTTGCTATAGTCTTAATTTTCCTTTTTTTAAATAATGGTTTGACTGACTTTTTGTTTTGTTTTGTTTTCACCAACTCAGTAAGTTTTTATTGAACAGTTTCTATATGTCAGGCACTTCTCATGAACTATCCCATTTAAACATAAGGAAAACAAATATATATTTTTATTGTCGAAGAAGACATGCATGAGAGATAGACCTCCTCAGTGAGACATCATACCCCAATCCCTTCTCCTTATCTCTCTATCCTGCTGGCATTTGGGGCACACATGCACATATACCTATCATGTTTTTTAGCCACGGGGCTGGGACTTGGACTGTGGTTGACTGTAGAGGATCTGGGCTCCCTTAACCCCTAGTCTATGTGTCTGGCCCTAAGAAAAGTATTTTGATGTAGATATAATTACCCCGTTTAACAGCTGAGGAAACTATAACTCAGAGATGCCCAAAGACACAAAGTTGGTGGTTTTACTACAGATGAAGGAACAGTCTAAAAATGTCAAGTCTTACTAAACTAGATTAAATAAACTCTGATTCTGTATCAAGGTACACACAGATTCAAGTTTAAACTTGAAGTGAACTGGAGGAGGTGGGATTATAACTCAGGCTTGCCTATGTCTAAAACCAACAGTCTTTGCATCACATCAGATAATTTTTGAAGGAGTTTAGATAGAAGAAGTAAACTAGAACTAGAACTGCATGAGTGGGTATGATTTGGATGGACAAAGATAAGGCAGAAATGTAGTAATGTTGGAAGTAGACAAGGTTCTTAATGGCCTTGATAATTTGAAGAATTTTAACTTATAATGATTATTTTTTCCTTTTTTTAGCCATTATTAATGCATATTTTCTTTTTCTGAAATAAAGCTAGGTTCAAGAACAAAAAAAAATTCTTGTCTTCTCATTCTCTGATACCCAACTGATTAATATATTTTAATTACATGAAATCATTCTGTCTTCTCTTGTGTTATTTATAAAAATGTAATACAATCTAGGGGCTGGCCGTGGCACGTGGCATGGTGGTTAAAAGTGTTGTACTCCCACATGGCCAACCGTGGTTCAAGTCCTGGACCTAGTTGAGCAAGACTTGCTTGCTCACTCCCCCACCCCTCTCTCATCAAACTGGAAAATAATAATAAATGAAGTTAAATAAAATAGTTATTTAAAAACAAGAAAAAAAAATCACTTTCACAGTTAACACAGAATTGCATGCTAATGACAGTACTGATATCTGTGATGATATTCATCAGGGCAGTTAACACCTATTAGGTGCTTTAAACTTTAGGCTATGGCATTTATTTATTTATTTTAGCTGAAATAACATGTTTTCTTTTTATTATTATCATCATAATCTTCTTTATATTACATTGGATTACATATAACTTTACAGTGTATTACATTGCTTTTTCCAAAGGGAATGGTTTGACTGACTTTTGTAATTCTAAAACTATAAACATTTGCTAAGAACAATTACTTTATTAGAATACTGTTTTTAAATAATCTAAAAAATATGTTTAAGGCTTATTTTTTTCTTCTTTAAATGAGAAAGAGAGAAAGAAAACAAGAAGATAGATACCACCCAAACAGGTTTTTTCTTTCTTTTTTTTTTTTGGAGAGGTTTTTGCTATAGGGCACATGCACTTGCCAGACAGACAGACAGAGACAGAGAGACAGAAAGCGAGAAATCACCCGCCCACCCCCACCCCCCAAACCCCAGAGGGGATGGCCACGCCACAATCCCTTCTCCTCCATTCTCCTCTAGGGTTCCTGAGCATGCATGCACATTCACTTGGCGTGAGTTTTAAGCCACCAGGTCTGGGACATGAACCGCGATCGACTACATGGGAGTCCAGTGACACAACCGTTATGCTAACTGCTGGTCCCCCAAACAGGTATTGATGCCATGTTCCATCCCTAGCTTCAACCAAGCCTAGATTGTGCACATGTGTGCACCCAGCATAGTTAAGGCAGTCTCCTGACATGATCTGCGGACCTTTGCATGTGAGTTGACCTCACAGAGTGATCTGTCACTGCTGTGCTACCATTCAGATCCCTGATCCAGTTCTTCTGCTTAAATTATAAACATTTTTCTCATTGGAAGTTTACTCATGAAAGTAACCATTTCTGACTCGATTAGCTACAATTCATCCATCCAATATAAAATGCTGTGCGATTATCTTAGAATTGAAATAATGGAAAAAATTATTTTATAGGGGAAAATAATTTTATAAGTAAAAGATACAAGATTATAATAGACTTACTTTAAAACCCCAACAGAAGATTTTTTTTCTTTTTCTTAAACTTTTGAAACAGTACAAGATTTTATTGTGTGTCAACATAAAATATCAGTCGTCATTTTATGTATACAAGGTTCACATCATCTTTTTATTTTTAAAAATATTTTGGCTTTAGGGTATGTGCACTTGTGTGTGTGTGTGTGTGTGTGTGTGTGTGAGAGAGAGAGAGAGAGAGAGAGAGAGAGAGAGAGAGAGAGAGATATTGAGAGGGAAAGTGAGAAATCACACCCCGGGGAAGATGGCCATGACACAATCCCTTTGCCTGCCTTCTCCTCCCAGGATCACGGGCACATAAACACATGTTCCTGTTGTGATTTTCAAGCCACCAGATCCAAGATTGGAACCACAGTTGCCCATGTGGGAGTCCAGAGCCATAACCGCTAAGCCATCTGCTAACCCCACGCTTCATCTTCTTAAACTAAAAAAAAATATAATAGCTATTGCTTACTCTTAGTTGCTGCTGTTGTTTTGGTTTTCTATAGGGCATATGAACTTACTGAAGAGAGACTGAGCTAAGGGGAGAGTGAGAAATCACTCCCTCCTCCCCAAGGGGATGGGCATACTGCAATCCCTTTTCTTCTATTCTCCTCTTTGGATTTTGTGGGTACACACACACATGACTGACATGTTTTTCAAGCCACCAGCTGTGGGACTCAAACAGTGAAGTTGTCCATGTGGGATCCAGTCACCTTAACTTCTATATCACCTGCCAGCCCCACTGTACTCTTTCTGATCACATAACTTGGTAAAATAAGTGATAGAACTATATATATTGTCTCTCAATATAGAGATGAAATTCTATGTCTAGAAAATATAACTTTAAATTCATATCTCTGGGATGAGCAGGTCTTCACATGAACATTTTAATAATACAAACACTTGACAAAACAGAATATATGTACAAAAAGAATTAAGTTTCAGGCTAGTGAAACTTAGCAAACTATAAACAGGATAAAAACGCAAAAAACTGAAAATCACTAGTAAAATGTACCCTAGGGGATAATACCACCACAGCAATATTTCTCAAAGATTTGGGTGATTTAATCCAGAAAAATAGAAGTCCCCCAAATGGGCTTGAATATCCATGGATTTTGATGTCTAGGGAGTGAGAAGGATGCCAATTGTACTATTTGAAAAGGACAGCAATGCCAACAAATATGGGAGTTTTACTTGATGCTTTCCATACCTTTTCTTTACTGAATTATTTTTACCCCAATTCATTTTAGTTTTAGTGGATGCCATTCACTTAGATAATAACTTGCTTTTGTCAACCATGGTTTGCTAGCCATTCGGTAAACACAGAATAAGTCCTACTGTGCTAAGCAGCTGATGGTTCCACACTATTCTTTCTGACTGAATATTATACTTGATAATGGTATTATCTTTTCAGCAGCAGCAAAACTTCTGTGACTTCTAGATGAGAACACGCGTGGTACCTAAATACCTTGATAATTTCTGAAAGCTCTGCTTTTCTTTGAATTGACCTTTTAAAACAATTAGTCCAACTTGTTGAGGAAAACAAATACTTTTTCTATTTCTGTGCAAAGAAACACCTCATTGAACTTCAAGGGAAGAGAATGAATTGACAGAGGGTTACCTGTGCTTTTGTCATCAGCTAGGACAATTGCATTCTGTTGGACACTTATGAAGTTGTGAAATAAAAATTCCTTTTAATTTTAGCAACTTACAAGTCTTTGGGGGCTAGGTGGCTTTACAATTTAAATGGATCCGTTTTTTTTTTTTTTAACACTTGGGCTTTATATTTTATTTTTCTTCATAGTTTCAGTAACTTTCTTGCTCAAACTGCAAAACTCATTTTTAGGTTTTTATTATAAAAAACTCTTCTATCATGTGAGTCTATATCTGTTCACCTTGATACATTCACAATTACATTCATAGTCGAGTCAACTAGAAACAAAAGAGAGCCCAAAATCTTCAAGCTCAGATTTTAAGTGACAAAACACATTTTAAGGCCTAGCCATATATATTAACCATCTAGATGATTCAGAAATTCCCGAACAATTTGTCTGTGTTCCTTTTCAATACTGTGCTCATATTGTTTAGTATATCAATTAGCTCCTCTAAATTATTATTCCTTAAGACATCTTATAATTGTCAGCCCAGTTAAATCATTAGAAAAATGTGTGATGTCAGGGAATTTGAAGTTTATTTCTGAAATCATATAATACATTCTCTGGCATGTGTTTCACTATCATTCAGCTATGCTTTTCCCCAGTTAAATGTCCATAGATTTTATAAAGTTAGTGTGAATTATTAGCATAAAGCTGAATATGTCAAAGATTAAAGATATGATAAGTATTTAGTATTGTTGAATTTTGAAAGGAAGCTTCAATTTTCTATTACCTAAATTTGTACAAATACATGTTTATGATTTTCTATAAAGAGAACCTACAATGACATTCTATCACAAGTCAAAGAAAGCTATGTACGAATTCAGGACCAGGAGTTAGCGCAATGGCTATGTAGCTGGACTCCCATGTGGTTGATCATGATTCGAGTCCCAGACCTGGTGGCTTAAAATCATACCAGGTGTGTATGCGTGCATGTCCAATATCCCAAGAAGAGAATGGAGAAGGGATTACAGTGTGGCCATCCCCCCCTTGGGGGTGATTTCTCACTTTCTGTCTGTCTGTCTCTGTTTTTCTGGTGAGCGCATGTGCCTTATAGAAAAAAACCTCTAAGGAAAAAAAAAAAACTATGTATAAATTGAAGACTCATCATAAAGTTAAGCTGAACTGAAATAGTTTTGCCACAAATACTGTTCAAATTGATCAGCTAACTTTTCACAGCTAGTTATCAATATTTGATTGTATTGATTTTTAATTATGGATACAAAACTGCAATCCCTCTGGAAACAAACAAAATTTGTGTATAAGAACTTCTCCTTATGTAATATAAAAATACTTTTCTCTAATCAGCCTGGGGGTTTATTGAGGGTTTAGCAACTTTAGCATAATGTCCTATTATGTTATTGTGTAAATATTGTTGTGTTGTCTTGACACAGAAGACCAAGTCTAACAATATCGTTGTTGATAAGAACAGGCACCTGTCCATAAAAATGTAATTCTGTTTTCCAAAATTATGTCATCATACCTGTATACTAAATCCCAGCCATGAGCAAATATATCCTACCCTTGCTGACTTCCTTAATCCCAGCTCTTGGCAATGCTCCACAAGATCCTCTGTGGTTAGAACTAATGGAAGGACAATGAATTCTCTTTCTCATTATTGTTATCCTGTCTGTACCATCACTTTCTCTTCTACAGTCAACTTAATATGCAAGACATTCATTGTTCCAAGTGGGTTATTATTAATTGATTATCTTTAACGTCATATAGATCAATAGAGCAGTCTTCATAATTTTCCTTTACTAAATTACAATTTCTCTTCAGCTTCCAGGAGAAGAGATTTGTATTTTATTATCATGAAAGTGACAGTGATTCAATACACACTACCTGTCATCTGCTTTTGGTCTTTCAAAAAACTATTCAGTTAAGAAGCACCTGCCCCTTTTCTATTTCTTCATCAGGGCAAAAAGTTGATTTATTAAATCCCTTGTACATCAACTTTAGTCACCGTTTTCCACCTTAACTCATATAGAGTGACACAGAAATGACTTGGACATGTCTTAGAAATTAAACTAGTCAAGTCATTAGAGACAAAAGGAAGCCCAAACACTTACATTTTAAACCATATTTTAGAAATTGTCTTTAGAAAGCCCTCCTTATTGTTCAAAAACTACATTGATTACGAGCTTAGATAAAAAATTATAACTTCATTTTGAATAAGTTTTTCCACCTTATCTCATATAGAGTGACTCAGAAATGACTTGGACATGGCTTAAAAATTAAGCTAGTCAAGTCATTAGAGACAAAAAGAAGCCCAAACACTTATGTTTTAAATCATATTTTAGAAATTGTGTTTAGAAAGCACTCCTTATTGTTCAAAAACTACCTTGATTACTGAGTCTAGATAAAAAATGATAACTTCATTTTGAATAAGATTTATTATAAAGTTTGCAGTTATTCTTAGTTCTAATTTTAGTTTCCAGAATAAAACTTTTCTTTCATTTTGAAATCATACTGACGTTTTTCAGACCCTAAAATCTTCATGTATTATAGATTAAATTTTGCACAATTTCTGCCCCCTCTCAACACTTAAGATTTTAATTAAAGATTTCAAAGAGTCTTGATAGATGGCTTTGTTCTTCCCCTTTCTTAGGGAGAAACATGTATTTTGGATTTTCTGTGCTTACCACGGTCCATACATCTGTATTTTTTATCAGTAGAGGCAAGCCGCGGAATGAATTTAAAGCATCAGACCGTGTGCCCTATTTATATTATTATGTTCTGAACTATTATCATAATTCTGGGCCTCATTCCATTTTCTCAGTCCCCAAAGAGGGTTGGAGATAGAAAAAAGAAATAAGGAAGACTGATCACCATGGATTATCATTTCTTTTTAAATTTCAAAGTGCAAGTTCACAATTTTATTTGTCTCTTTTTTACACTGAGTTGTTTCTCACAGTCCCTTGGGAAATTTAAAATGTTAAATCTGCTTTCTGAAAACACAATGGACTGGAAAAGAAAACAGGGACAAATTGCAAGGACTTGATAATAAACAACAACAACAAAAAGTCAAGTAAATTCTTTCCTTTTAAGCAAATCCACTTGAGATTGAAAGTTGACTGATTGATGATAATATTGAAATCATATTGATTCCTAACACAGTAACAAATTAAAGAATGAAAATAAATCACTAAAAATGTGAAATTCAGAACAATACACTATTTCATGGATTTTGAAAACTAGCTTTTTGACAAAAAGACTAGTTATTAGACAGAAAAGAAAAGAACAAAAATTTAAACACCTATTAAATTACCTCAATAGCTATCTACTATTTTTTAATTTATATATTTTGGAGACAATCTTAACAATGATTAACATAGTATATGATACTTTACAAAACAAATTTTATTCTAATCTATTTAAATTATACACTTCTATCTGTGTGAAAAGTTTCTCTATTTTTTTCATGTTTTCTTAGTAAAATTAAAAAAAAGTTAGCTTTTTTTATTAGGAAAAAATTAATCATGCCTAAATATCAAGGAAGCTTCCTACCCAAAATGAAAAATGCTATTTCTTTACGATATATAGGCTATTCTAGATTACTCTGAGCATTTCATTATTAAAAACTACAATATTTTGTCATTTTATTAATTTACTGTTTATGTGCTCAGTATAATCTCTCATACATCTCAAACTGGTGGAATTGCATCAACATGGTTGACTTGGAATTATCTGACCAGTCTGAACAGTACATATATCAAAACTGCTGCAGTGTTAGGAATAGTAAGAACTTCAGTTAGTGATCTGACACACCCTTCAAGGCAAGTGGATTGTTCTGAGCTCTGTTTCTAGCTTGTGGCCCAATATTAAGGCAGCATGTATTATAAAATTTGAAAGCCAACAGAAATAAATGAGTGGTCTTCATTTTCTCAGAAGCAACCATGATAAGATAAACATTTCTGATTTTTTCAATGGGTTCATGTAGACACCTGTCAGTGTAGTAAAACTAATAATAATAATAATAATGATACCACTGCAGACTAATTGAAATTTGATGTTGTCTTTGTAAATATAAGCCTATGAGCTTTTATTTTTATATTTATTTGTATTTTTAAGAGATAATTTTGCTATAGAGCACGTGTGCTTGCCAGAAAGAGACAGAGAGACAGAAAGTGAGAAATCACCCCCTATGGAGGATGGCCACACCTCAACCCCTTCTTCTCCATTCTCCTCTCAGGATTTTGGACACACACACATGAGCCCCTGACATGAGTTTTAAACTACTGGGTCCAGGAGTTGAACCACAGTTGACTACATGGGCGTCCAGCAATGTAACCATTATGCCATCTGCAGCTTCCAGTTTATGAGATTTTCAATTATATATAAATGTATCAACTGGCTAGCATGTACTAAAAGATGGATGGTGATTAATCTTCCTAGTAGACTCTCTTGGTAAGTAAACTAAGTCAGAGATTATATGTCATAGTGATAAAGAGCCTGAGGATCAAAGTCAATTAGAACACAAACATGGATAGCCCAATCTACAGCTCCCTGGCTATGGCAATGAGAGAACCTACCTCAGTGAATCATGAGCAATAAATGAGATAATGAATATTTTTGATTTTACATGGTGTCAAACCCTCAGTAAGGGTTCCATGTTTGTTTTTTTGAGAAAAGATAGCTACTAAACCTTTGATGCTCATCCCATCAAGATGTGAGGTATAGTTCGCTCCCCTTTAATCCAGGCTACCTTGCTTGTGACTTCTCTGACCAATAGATTATGACTGAAGTGATATTTTGCTGGTTTGTGCTCAATATTTTGGAAAAGTGGCAGCTTCCCTAATTTCTTAGAGCCCTGCACTACCAAAAGAGAATTCCAAGTACCTTCTGAAGACAGAGGTACAATGGAGGGGCACTGAAGGGCCATATATGTGAGTGAAGAAGTCATATTACGCATATATCTAAGTTGAAAATGTATAATTATACAGCTGTGGACTTTATCTTGTAATGATGTTAGAGCTCTCCAAATGAAACATCCAAATGAGTCAAGTAATTTCATATGATCATAAATAATTTTTGTATTAAGCCATTACATTTATAGGAGTTGTGGTTGAGACACAAAAACAGATCATCAGAACATTTTGTTATTATTACTATGGGTAGAATAATGGAAAAATTGATGTAACTCTTCATTGTTATTTTATTATATGTATATGTTCAGGGGACTTAGCAGTGAATAAAGCAAAATAGCTGTCCTCATGAAAGTTGCAGTCTAGTTAGGGCAGAAAAACACTAGAAATTTCAGGTATTAAGTGCTCTGTGAAGGAGAGAGTGGTTTTCACTATAATTTAGTGTTTATTTTATGCTTGTACAGAAACTCAGGGTACAATATAAAAACAAAATTTCAAGGGTAAAACAAGAATTCATGAATTCTATAAGTGGCTTATTTGTAGGAAAAGAAAAAGAGAGAGAGAGAAAAATGAAAAAATTAAAGAAA
>NW_006160124.1:1284462-1286454 GCF_000334495.1 Tupaia belangeri chinensis
AAGAGTGGTTTACACTATAATTTAGTGTTTATTTTATGCTTGTACAGAAACTCAGGGTACAATATAAAAACAAAATTTCAAGGGTAAAACAAGAATTCATGAATTCTATAAGTGGCTTATTTGTAGGAAAAGAAAAAGAGAGAGAGAGAAAAATGAAAAAATTAAAGAAAAAGAAAGAAGTAAAACAATGAAAAAAAAGGAAAAATGTACCTTATGTTGCTAGCATGTGAAAAAAAGAAAAGAAAAAGACATAAAACAATGAAAAGAAAGGAAAATGCACCTTATGATACTAGCCTGTGGAAAGATATTTCACCTCCATATTTTATATCATATTTATTTACAGAATAATTATCATTAATAAAAGTACTTTCATTAAGTTATTCAGTATCTTTAAAGTGCCTTTAAAAATACCATTACAATAATTGGAGCCAAATTTCTTCTCACTGGAGAAACTGAGTATGTGCTACTAAGTTAATAAAGAATAAAAGCTAAAGTTAATAAAGAGAATGTAAGTGTCTGTCTGATGAAACAGATTGAAAAAATATAAGAAGGATATCTCTGTAATTTATATAATTGTTTTGTTGTAGAAATCAGATTTTTTTTTTTATATGTGGGTCAATATGGAGTAGAGAGAAATAAATGGCAATAGGTGGTGAGATGCAAGCGAGTTTGAGAATACATTAAGATATACACTAGATGCTAACATAACCACTAGGCAAGCTTTTAGGAATTTGCTAAAATTTTAGAGAAGACATCAGATTTCACATAAACCATTCTTCTCACTGGAGAAACTGAGTATGTGCTACTAAGTTAATAAAGAATAAAAGCTAAAGTTAATAAAGAGAATGTAAGTGTCTGTCTGATGAAACAGATTGAAAAAATATAAGAAGGATATCTCTGTAATTTATATAATTGTTTTGTTGTAGAAATCAGATTTTTTTTTTTTATATGTGGGTCAATATGGAGTAGAGAGAAATAAATGGCAATAGGTGGTGAGATGCAAGCGAGTTTGAGAATACATTAAGATATACACTAGATGCTAACATAACCACTAGGCAAGCTTTTAGGAATTTGCTAAAATTTTAGAGAAGACATCAGATTTCACATAAACCATGAAATAGAAGATTGAGATAATTTTATCTGAATGTTCAAAAAGCAGGATGTTAAAAATGTGGCACATACACACTATAGAATGTTAGTCTTAAGAAATAATGAGACCCTATAATTTGACTCAAAGTGGATGAATACAGGAGATTTAATGCTAAGTGAAATAAGCCAAACTGTGAAGGAAAAACATTGCATATCCCCATTTAATTGTCTGTATTCACAGACATGGAAATGGAAAGATCTGATGGTATAATAGCAGGGAGGACAAGTGGTGATACTTGAGACTGTAATAGTAGGGAGAACAAGTGGAGATACCAGAGACTGTGTAATAGGGGAGTGAATAACAGAGGGAGGGCTCAGGGAAGAAACATTTAACAGACAGAATGTAAAGTTCTCTATTGAAAATGTCATATATGGTAAGGTCCTTGATTGGATCATCACCTACTGTACTTTGAAAAACCATAGTATGTGCTATAGAGATGTACAATTATGGAATGTAAATAAGAAAAAAAAGGATGTTGTTAGTTGGTATCTGCAGCACTTCATATAAAAGGAGTGTGTGTTACAGAGAACAAGCCATATGAAAAGAAATCCTTGAGAAAAAAGTTTGAGAGTGAGTTGGGGGTGGTAACAGGACACTAATGTAAACTAATATAATTGATCACCTGTTAGGCACAAATCACCATGCTATATGCTGTGCTTGCTTTTATCTATCATCTCTCTATTTTTGATATTATCATCATGTGACTGACACATGAAGGAGCTGAATAGAGAGAGCTGGGATAAAAGTTGGAATATTTGCTATCAGTCTTCACATTCTCTACTATACCTCACTCTTTGCTCATGAGCCCATGAAGTAAAAATGTGACTGTGATTCTAAGATGC
>NW_006160124.1:1286485-1307146 GCF_000334495.1 Tupaia belangeri chinensis
CCTTTCCTCCCGCACATCCCACCCTCCCTGTCTCCCTGCCTTCTTTCTTTCCTTTCTCTCTTCCATCCTTGCTCTTCTCACCTAATTCTAGAAAAATTTCTTCCTATGTACTCTTTTATCAGATTTGGTATCAGACAAGAAATAGTGATTATCTCCGCACTGTATGACTGAAACTAATTGACTAAAGGATATAGAAACACAGTATATAGATGTAAATACCAGATATAGTAAAGAGGAGGGTCTGAAGAAGGACATTTAGAAGAAAAATAGGCAAAGCATTAATGGCACAAAGAAATGTGGTATTATCTGTTGAAGATATCTTGTAGTTTTATCAATTGTACTAGGGAGAAATGTTCACCTGTTGAAATATCCATTTTGTAAGCCAAATAATAATGTGATTGAATGCATAAAAGAAAATGAAATGAAAAAAAAATAAAGAAAAAAAATTAAAAAAAACAAACAAATTCTGGGGTGATTCTAAATAAATAGGGCTTACTGTCTGGCTGGATGTCCTTCTTTCTTATTGAGTTTCTTTCTTTAATGCCCTCCTGGGAAGCTTTTCAGAGCTTACTTTGAGCAAAATAACACCGTGGCTATAATTTATCATTAACCTTATTTTTTTCTTCAAAATCTTCATATCCTCTCAGGAATATATATTTTTTTCTATTTCACTTTTCTCTACCGTGTCAGGTGTCAATACCCTTCTCAATGGTGGACAGATTGATGTCTGACAAGAATGTCAGATATTGTAGATAATCAGAGCGTTTTTTTAAAAAATATTATTGTTGCACTTTAAAAAAATTTAGATCATGAAAAATAATCAAGAACCAAGTAGAAGTTAAAGTGCTAGCAATAGAACAATAGAAAAGAGAATATTCATAAGAAAACATATGCAACAACAATACTGAAGAGAGCTTAGTTCTTTTCCTGTTTATATTCTGTTTGTTTTCATTATAAATTTCAAAGCCTTTCCTGAAAGACTTCTATGACACAGTATAAAAATGAGCAATGGGTGACATTATAGGAAATGGAGTGTGTGTTTCTCTGAGCATCTGGCACAAGCATCTGTTGGAGATGGGACACTGCTCATTGTTCTTTTTCTATGTGGAAGGTCTAATTAAGTAGCAGACAACCCTAGAAGCCCCAGAGTGTAGTTTAAATCAGTATCTAAAGGTTTATATGTGCTCACAAACCTCTTAGATCAGTAATACTGCAGAGTGAATCTCAGCAAAACTAGTGCACACTTTCATGACTAGAATGTGCAGAAGTTGAGAGGACTTTTATGAGACATTATGGCTAACTCCAAGGCATGACAGAGAATGACTAAGCTAGAAGCAACTTCCATAAGTATATAAGATAAGGCAGCTATTTAAGGACGTTTAAACCAGCCTGGAAAAAGAGAGCTATTTACACTTTTCTGAAGAATCCCCAGTGAGTGAAATTTTGCATTAATATCCCACAACCTTTAGAATCAGGGTTCTTATTTGTCCATTTTCTAAATACCCTTGCTATCCTTTCCTCCTCCCTTCCTTCCTTTTACTTTTTCTCAATTTAGTCTCAAGTACTGATACTGAACCGTGACTCACTGTCAAATGCATATTTGATCCGTATATCTAATCGTCCTTCAATAATCGTCCTTGAATTAGCTCATCTCTAGTCTGAAGGATTTGTTTTCAGAGGTCTTTTTCATAGGTCAGTGTTCCTAATCTCTGTTTGTTCTAGTTTTTCTTAGTATACTTAGCTGCGAGACATCAGACAGATTAGACCAAAAGAGTCTCTTGATGTTCACAGAATGAAATAGTCTGTGTGCTTGCTCTCTTTCCAATGTATTATTCTCTTAGCAATTGGATTGAAAGTTTATTTTTATTTAAAATTCATCAAAGTGTCACTTTGATATATGGGGATATATTTTCTCTACAAATTAATATTACTGAAAATAAAACATTTTGGGATATTAAAAAAATTATAAACTGGACTCTGGACCAAAAAAGGAGAGAGATAAAGAAAAGTGGTAAGCATGTCTGAAATCATGGATCTGCATGGCTCCAGATCTGCAAATGGGCAGTGCTATCTAGGAATCTATCCTCTGGTAGTAACTGGGACTAAAAGTATAAAATTAAAGATAAAGAAAGAAATTGATTCACTTCATGAATCCGAGATCTAAGAGATAATCACCTCCAATACAGAAAAACAAGGTAAAATAGCATCCTATACACACTGTCTAGACTTGTATTTCTGCTATGGAAGTATAGAACTTGTGAAGTTATAGCACCTAGATACACCAGTGTTAAAGGAAACATTAGTTCATTATTAGATGTGTCGTATAGTCAAACTTTGTGAAAGACATTCCCAAATTTCTATTTCTAGACTTGTTTCTTAACTTGGAGTCTGCGGAAATTGAGGAGCTGCAGATAATTTCAAAATCACTAGACAGAGAAAAGTATACAGGAAATGAGATAAGAGGATAAGAATAGAGGAGGGGGGAACCCTCTAAAATTCCCAAACTCATAGAGACTAAATATCTGACAATATTAATATAAATACCTTAAATAGGTCATTTGATACTGGGAAAACTGTGAAGAAATAGCATACTAAGAAAAGTTAAATCAGCAGCCAAGGGAAAAGATGAACATTTACTCTAAATATAATCAGTTTAGAACAGTCTGATAAAATTTAAAATGAGGTGTTCAGGGTGTTCAAAGATAAAATAAATCACATTTAAAAAAATTGTATAGCAAATTAGGCTGATATGAACTAAGAAAAGGTGGAAATGAGAGAACAAAATAAATATATTTGAAATAAGTTGATATACTTATTAAAATGGCAAAAAATTAAGAAGTAGAAGAAACTAAACTGTACATAATATAGAAAAATAAATAGGAGTATATTATTAATGAAATTATCCAGGACACATCACAGATGAAAAAAAAAAAAAGAATCATGGAGGATGTTACAAAAATTCCAAAAATAAGCAGATAAAAGAAAAGAAAAACAGAAAATTAATATTTGAAGAAATAATATCTTAGAATATTCAAATGCCAAAGAAAGTATCTAATTTGATTTATCTCCTAGAATTCTGAGTAAGATTAAAAAGGGAAAACACATACACACACAAACATGTACATACAGAATAGTCAAACTGAAGACTATCAAGACTACTATCAAAATGAAAGTGAACATTTCAAAAGCTCCCAGAGATGGGAAAAAATAATGAGAAATAAACAGACCACAAACTTCTCTTCACCAATAGCAGATGTTGAATCAGTAAAATAATATTTTCAATATTTTGAGGAAAAACATTCATCAAGCTGGAAGTTTATGCCCAGCTAAGTGATCATTCGAGAGTAAAGGTAAAGGGTCAGCAGATGACGTAGTGGTTATATCACTGGAATCCTACATGGTTGACTATGGTTCACGTCCCAGACCTGGTGACTTGAAAATCATGCTGGAAGTGTGTGCATGGGTGCCCAAGATCCTGGGAGGAGAATGCAGGAGAAGGGATAGCAGCATGGCCACCTCCCTCAGGTGTGTGGGGGGATAGATTTCTCACTTTCTCTCTCTCTCTCCAGTGAGCACACATGACCCAAGACAAAAACCTCTAAAAAAACCCAAAAAATATAGTAAAGATAAATTAAATACAGACTGAGACATATAAACATTATATTAAAAATATATTTATATATTGCCAGAGGGCACATATACTCACCAGAGAGAGGGAGAGAAGAAAAGTGAGAAAGCAGCCTCCCTGGGGACTGGTCATATTGCAATTCCTTTTCCATCTCTCCTTCCTCCCGGGATTTTGGGGGCACGCACACAATGTACCCAGCTTGTTTTTCAAGCCACTAGGGCTGGGATTCACACTGTATGGTTGGCCATATGGGATCTAGTTACCTTAAATGCTAGGCCATGGGCTGGGCTAAAACACTGTTTTATGTTAATGAGAGAAACTAGTTAAAAAACCGTTAAGAATATACATCAGCTGGCAGTGATGGCCGAGTGTCAATGCAACATTCTGTGATGCTGGACTCACATGGTAAGATCCCAGAGTCATATCTGGTGGGCATCCAGTACATGTAGGGCTTATGTGCATTGCCTGTGATCCAGGCTGTCTGAGGCTGGGGATACGACACTGAGTCAAGGCTCTGTTTGTGATGCTTTTTTCACTCTTTCTCGCTCTCTATAGCTCTCTCTCTTGTGGACATAAAATAAAGAAATAAAAAATAACGTTAACTTAAAAATAAAAGAAAAATGAAGAGTAAGAAAGCTGCAGGATATACAGACTAATAACAGCATGATAATTGACAATATTTGTTGATAAACTTAATTTACTCTTGACTGTAAACATAATACTTCTTTTGCTGTACAAAGACAGAAGCAAGACTAAGAAAATATACAAAATCATGAGGATATTTAATTGGTACCCACTGAGGTATATATCATGCTGGGTAAAGTCTCTTCATAATCTAAATGATGTATAGTGATTTAAGCTGGGGATACGACACTGAGTCAAGGCTCTGTTTGTGATGCTTTTTTCACTCTTTCTCGCTCTCTATAGCTCTCTCTCTTGTGGACATAAAATAAAGAAATAAAAAATAACGTTAACTTAAAAATAAAAGAAAAATGAAGAGTAAGAAAGCTGCAGGATATACAGACTAATAACAGCATGATAATTGACAATATTTGTTGATAAACTTAATTTACTCTTGACTGTAAACATAATACTTCTTTTGCTGTACAAAGACAGAAGCAAGACTAAGAAAATATACAAAATCATGAGGATATTTAATTGGTACCCACTGAGGTATATATCATGCTGGGTAAAGTCTCTTCATAATCTAAATGATGTATAGTGATTTAATGTATGAATAATAATTTAAAAATAATAAAAATAAATAAAAAAATACAAAAAAGGTCTTTATACTAAAGAAGAGAATAGCTTGAATAACGTCAGCCATTAAGAATGCATGTTAAAAAGCAAAGGTATGCATAAAACTATTAGGAATAAAGTGAAGCATTTTCCAAAACATCTGGGAACTTAAAATCTTTAGGATACTTAAGATGTGACACTAATTTCTGGAGCCCACATCCAAAACATGATACTGTTTTTAATTGATTCATTTGACTGACTGTGAGTTCAGAGGCTTGTCTTTATGTTTTTCACTATAGTAGCTCTTGACCCCAGGTCCAGGAACTCAGGGTAGATGTCGCACCATTGCTAAATACATCACTCTCAGGTATACATTGAGGAGCTGGGGAAATGCTTATGGTTTGGGTTCCAAAGGCTCAGGGTACGCATCCTAAGTCAGACCTTGTCCATGTCTCAATTTATCATCAGATACCCCAACTGTAGCAGCAGTGCCAAAATGACAAATTACTTCTCTGGGTATTCATATCAACTCAGATTGTGTTTCCAGTATGCCTTGAAAACTATGGGCATTTTATTTTTCCTGGTGTATACTTACCCAAATAATGACCATAGGTACCTTTGTGGAAGGATTAAGGACATCTATCATGTTAGCTTTGCAGGGTCCTTCTTGCTTAAGGAAGCCAAGGGTTCCAGATATGAAAGGATTCTAATTAAAGTAAAGGCTTTCAGGTTTAAAAATGACTCCACTCTATAAGCTGGACAAAGTCTTGAGACCTATTGGACTTAACTCTTCTCAGCCTCACTGCTACCCATTTCTGCAGATGCTGAGTAGTACTCATGTCAGATGATCTGGTTTCCCCCCTAAGGTTGTTGTGGTTCTAGTTCCTCTCCTATTGTTGTGATTCTGTCAATGTGCATGCTAACTTTCTATAAATGAGGGCTTTTGAGCTGCAACTGCAGCTGACTTCTATTTTTCAGGATAGTGTTTTATAATCCATTCTATCAGTAAGCTAAGTTCTCTAAAGGTCTTTCTCACCCTCAACTCTGGTCTAGAGAGAAGAACCTTCAATAAACTGTTTATTATTTAAGGTTGTGCATCTGTCTCCAGCAGAATCCCCCTCTGTCATCCTGGAAAGCAAAATCATCTGGTGGATGTTCTGAACATGCAAAGTATCTTTCTTCAAGAATGTCAGTTATCTGACAGTTATTTCTCCCACTATCCAGCAATTAAATTTAATTTAAAAGGATTTCTCTTCACTTTCTTCAGGTTAAAAAGAATCATCTCCTGAGGTCTTTGTTTGTTTAAAATTCTGTATCTTAAGAGGGCACTACAAAGTCTGTAAACTTTCTTATCCATATTTTTGTTCTGGACTTCTTAAGCAAGATCTCTTAGGATCTATTGTCATGTATACTTGTGCAGCTCCTGCAAGTGCATACTAGACAGATTTTGTGGTCCTTTTGGGATGGAAGACCTTTGTTCCCTATAAACCCAGTATGACCTCAACTAGTCTATGCCATGCCTTAACTCTTTCTTATTTTTATTTTTTTGTATTTTTTATTTTAATTTCTTTTATGCATTCAATCACATATGTCACTTAGCTTGCAAAGTGAATATTCAAACATGGTATATATTTCTCACCAGTCCAGTTGAGAATACTATATGTGTTATCTTCAACAGATAATAACCCAATTCTTTGTCCCATAAATGCCTTACCTCTCTATTTTTTTCCTTAATGTCTTTCCTCCAATTCTCATCCTTCACCCACCATCTTCCCACACTGCATCTGGTAGCTTTCTTTGTTTCTGTATCCTCTAGACATTAAGTTTAGGCCATAGAGTGTGGACACTTAGTATATGCTAAGTGGAGACATATGGTGTCTGTCTTTCATAGCTTGGCTTGCTCTTCTCAGCAGTCAATCTTCCATATTCATCCACTTTCTGTCAAAAGCCAGGGTCTTGCTTTTGATGGCTCTGTAGTATTCTATAGAATATATGTGCCACATTTTTTCAGTTCATTCCTCTGTTCATGGGCATTTTGATTGGTTCCATGTCTTAGCAATTGTGAATCATTCTGCATTTCCAACTAAGGATTCTTCTATCCTTTGGGTATATACCAAGAAGTGGGATTGCTGGATCTTATGGTAGTTCTATTTGTAGATCTTTAGGGAATCTCCATATTATTCTCCACAGTGGCTGAACCAGTTTGCATTCCCACCAGCAGTGTAGGAGAGTTTCCCTTTTATCACACCCCTACCAGCACTTATCATTTTTTTTTTTAATCTTAGTCATTCTGACTGGGTTTAGATGGTATCTCATTTTGGTTTTGATCTGCATCTCCCTTGTTTTTTTTTTGTTTTTGTTTTTTTTTTTAAAAGATTTTTGCTATAGGGTGAGTGCTCGCCAGACAGACACAGAGAGACAGAGAGATAGAAAGTGAGAAATCACCCCCAGAGGGGATGGCCACACTGCAATCCCTTCTCCTCCATTCTCCTCTCGGGATCTTGGGCACTCACGCACACGCGCCCAGCGTGAGTTTTAAACCACCAGGTCCGGGCCGCGAACTGTGATCAACTACGTGGAAGTCCAGCGACATAGCCATTATGGTAACTGCTGGTCCCAATCTGCATCTCTCTTAAAATCAGGGGTATTGAGCATTTTTCATATGCCTTTTAGGTGTTTGTATGTCTTTCTTAGAGCGTTTTCTTCAACTCATTCTCCCATCTTTTAATTGGGTTGATCATGTTTTTTTTTAGGAAAGCTGCTTGAGTACCATGTGTTCTGGTTATCAGTCCCTTATCCAATGCATAGTTTACAAAAATATTTTCCCATTCGGAGGACTATTGATTCACACTAATTACTGTGTCTTTTGCCATGTAGAAACTTCTTAATTTGTTGTAATCCCACTTGTCTATTTTTTGGATTATTGACTGAGCTTTGGGGTCTTATTTAAGAAGTTTTTGCCTACTCGAATGTCTCCCAGAGTATCCTTAGTGTTTTCCAGCAGTAGTTTTATAGCTTGTGGTCTTAGGTTTAGATCTTTGATCCACTTTGAGTTGATTTTTGCCAATAGTGAATCTTCAGCATTCTGACTGCAGTTGGCTGGTATCTTATTGTGGTTTTGATCTGCATCTCCCTCGTAATGAGGGATGTGAACATTTTTTCACAAGCTTTTTGACTGTTCATATATCTTCCTTAGAGAGTTGTTTATTCAACTCATTTTCCCATCTTTAAATTGAGTTCATAATTTTCTTCCAGGTAATCTGCTTTTGTTCCCTGTGTATTCTGGTTATCAGTCCCTTATCTGAGGCGCAGTTAACAAAAATTCTCTCCTATTCCAAGGGTTGTTGATTTCTGTGTCCTTTGCTGTGTAGAAACTTCTTAATTGGATGTTATCCCCCCTCTCTGTTTTGGGGATTATTGCCTGTACTTTGCAGATTTTGCTTAAGAAGTCTTTGGCTACCCCAATGTCTTCCAAAGTTTTCCCAGCAATTTTATAGTTTGTGGTCTTAGGTTTAGATCTTTGATCCATTTTGAGTTAATTTTTGTTAATGGTGACAGGGATTCAGATTAATCTTTCTGAAGGTGGATACCCAGTCTTGCCAGCACCATTTGCTAAAGAGGTTTTCCTTTCCCCCCTGGTTTGACTGGTACCCTTTATAAAAAATCAGTTGGCTGTATGTTTGGCAGTTGATTTCTGGGGTCTTTATTCTGTTCCATTGGTCCACCTGTTTCTGCCCCAATACCATGCTGTTTTGATTATCACAGCTTTATAGTATATTTTTGAGTCAGGGAGTGAGAAACTGGCCACTGCACTCTTCTTGCACAGGATTGATTTAGCAATACGAGGTCTTTTATCATTCTAGACAAATTGAATGACTGTCTTTTTTAGTTCTGTGAAGAATATCTCTGGCACTTTCATTTAGATTTTGTTAAATATGTCTATTAATTTGGGTAGTATTGCCATTTTGATTATATGAATTCTTCCAATCCAGGATCATGGGATGTCCTTCAACTTTTTTTGTGTCATCCTCAATTTCTTTTTTTAGCTTCTCATAGTTATCCTTGTAGAGATCTTTAACTTCTTCAGTTAGATTTATTCCTAGGTATCTTATATTTTTTGTAGCTATGATAAATGTAGTTACTTTTTTCTGTTCTATCACAGAAAAAGGTATTCCATGCAAATGGGAACCAAAAAAAAAGAGCTGGAGTTGCGATACTAATTTCTGCCAAATTAGATTTTAAACCAAAAACTGTATGAAGAGACAAAGAAGATCACTATATAGTAGTAAAAGGCTAATCCATTAAGAAGATATAACACTTATAAATATCTATGCATCTAACCCAGGAGCACCCAAATACATGAAGGAAAGACTGTTAGATCTAAAAGGAGAGATAGACTCCAACACACTAATTATTGGAGACCTCAATAACCCACTATCTCCTCTGTACATATCATCTAGACAAAAAATAAATGAAGTGATAAAGGATCAAAATGATACCATCAATCAAATGTACTTAAAAGACATGACTTAACCCTAGCTATATGGCTATTAGTCAGGAAGGGAGATTGGGAAAAATCTGTTACCTTGAGGGGAACAGGCTTCTGAATTTTTCTCTAACAAGGGGAAATGCTAGTTTTTAATAGAAGTCAACCATTTCTGCAAGCTCAGAGAATTGTGAGGAATCTTGGATTTTAAAATATTTCTCCCAGATGTTTCCAGTCTGTGTATAATGTTCCTAGGTTTCCCAGCCAGGATTTGTATCTTGATCTGACTTGACCATTTAACCTTTTGAAACTCCATCACCCAAACTATTATCTCCTGGAGTTGGTCTTTTACTGAGGATACAGTCAACTTTCTGCACAGCTGATATAAGAGACGAAAGCTTTCTTTGCTACCAAACAGGTTCTATGGCTTTTATAACTGGTTTTAAAATGTATTATTACTACCTTCAGCATTTCATTATCTTTCTTTTCAGTATCAGTGAAGTTTAAAGATAACTATCCAATTCTGTTACAATTATGTTCTCCATAAGTTTCAAATACATGATACATTGTACCAGATAACACATTCTCCTTGACCAGGGACACAGGACAATAGAACAGAAACTCATTCAGGCAGTGAGTGATCAGCTTCAAAATGCCAAAATATCGTTTAGTCTTTCAGACCATACCTAAAATTTATCACTAGGGAGCTAAGATATTTCCAAAAGGTATTTTGTAAGAATTATTTTACAAAACATATTTGAATTTTATAAAACTTTAAGTGTTGTGCTTTCCTGTCTACTGAAATAAGTAATCGGTCTGCAAATTCTGAAGATGGAAAAATGGGATTTGCATAGCAGTCAGGTTAGGTCCTTTACGGTATCTGTCTACCCTGCTAATGTTCTCAAAGGAACTAGGTACTTTAAAGAAGGATTTGGGCCTTTTGTTTGTTTCTTTACTCTGCTTGCTTCCTATCCCAAAGGTGATGATTAGAAATGGAATCACTTTATGGTTTAAAATTTAGACATTGTTGAAAAAAACACTGAAGACTGCCAGTAGAGACATTCTATGTCCTGTTTGAAATGAAAAAAGACATTTTTGAAATATGTTAGGTGTTTTGGCTGAGTCACAATTTTCAAACAGCAGGTGATCTTTGCTACAGTTTACAGAAGGTCTTTAAAATGGAGTCTGGAGTTTTATTTTCTATATCTTGCATGTGGATAGCTAAATTGCAGTTTTCTAACTGAAAGCATTAGTTGGTCTCCTTTTTACCATTTTGACATTTAAAAGGGGACTTTAGGTTTTTTAGTCATTAAAAAATGGAATACTAAAGGCAGAACGTTTCCAGAAAGTTATTTTTTAGACTAACAAATTGTATCTTCTGTGATTAACATTAAGTCTATTAAAAGATTCAAAGATCTGCAAATTAGTTTTTCCATTAGTTCCCCATAGTCTTGATGAGAGGACAATGATTATTAATAGCAATAAAGAAATAATAATTTATTAACACATACCATGACCCAAACTATATTGAGATGATATACATTTGATTTTTTTAAGAGAGATGTTTGCTATAGAGTGTATATAATCAGCAGAAAGACAGACAGAAAGCAAGAAATCATGCCCTCCATGGGGAATGGCCATACACAATCCCTTCTCCTCTATTCTCCCATTCTCCTCTTGGGGTTTTAGGTACACAGGTACACATGCACACATGCCCAGCATGAGTTTCAAACCACCAGTTCTGGGATTTGAACCACAGTCAAGTATGTGGGAATTCAGTGACATAACCATTATACCATTTGCTGGTCCTGCATTTAATTTTATTTACACTAGAGGACACTGAGACTTAGATAGTATAAGTATTGAACTTGTGGTCATTCAGGTAGGAAGAGGTGGTATTTGACCTGAACCCAGCTCAGTACAGCTTAAATCCAGTGTTCTTAAACACTATGCTATAATATTCCACATAACACTACGGCCTTTTTTAAGTTTTCAGTTCCTAACAAAAAAATATGACACTTCAGAAATTCTCAATAATTTGTGAATTATTGTGATGTGTACAAAATAAGTGCTTTTAGAATTAAATGAAAGTGTAGTTCTAGGCAATGATCATTAAATACAATTACATAAAGAGAATTATTTGGCTATAATAAGCATATTTTAAAGAGCTCTTTCTCCACTTACCTTTTAATGTTTTCTTTTTTTGGATAGATTTTCGCTATGGGGCGTGTGCGCTCGCCAGACAGACAGAGAGAGGCATAGAGACAGAAAGCGAGAAATTACCCCCCAGGGGGGATGGTCACGCCGCAATCTCTTCTCCTCCATTCTCCTCTGGGGATCTTGGGCACGTACGCACATGCGCCCGGCGTGAGTTTCAAGCCACTGGGTTCGGGACGTGAACCGTGGTCGACTACGTGGGAGTCCAGCGAAATAGCCATTACACTAACTGCTGGTTCCCAACCTTTTATTGTTTTCTTAAGATTTTGTTTTCTTAATGTTTATTGATATAACTGACATATAATAAAGTGATGCTATTAAAGAAAGAGCATCATCTGATAAATTTTGACTTAAGAATATACTCATGAGACCATGACTGCAATCAAGAAATGAGCATATCTACAATTTGAAAAAGTACCTGGACTACTTCATATTCCCTTGACTCTACTACCTTCCTAATCCCAGACAAATGTTAATCTTTCCATCATTATAGATTAGTTGGCATATCTAGAACTTTATACAAATTTTATTTTTGTTTGGTTTTTTTTTTTTTTTTTTTGAGAGTTTTTTGCTATAGGGCACATGTGCTTCGCCAGAGAGACAGAGAGACAGAAAGCAAGAAATCATCCCCCAGGGGGGAGGGTCACGCCACAATCCCTTCTCCTTTATTCTCCTCTCGGGACCCTGGGCAAGCATACACACGCGCCTGGCGTGAGTTTAAACCATTGAGTCTGGAACGTGAACCACGGTTGACTACATGGGAGTCCAGCGATATAGCCATTATGCTAACTGCTGGTCCCTGGCCTGGATTCTTGTATTTAGTTTAATAATTTGGAGATTCATCCAGGTTACTTCATGTAACTTTATTTCTTTTTATTGCCGAATAATATTCTATTGTGTAGATGTGTCACAATCTTCTCTTTCCTTTCCTTTCCTTTCCTTTCCTTTCCTTTCCTTTCCTTTTCTTTTCTTTTCTTTTCTTTTCTTTTCTTTTCTTTTCTTTTCTTTTCTTTTCTTTTCTTTTCTTTTCTTTTCTTTTCTTTTCTTTTTCCATGGAGTGCATGAGTTCGCCAGCAAGGTAAGAAGAGAGAGAGAAAGAAAGTAAAAGTGAGAAATCAACCCCCAAGAGGAATGGCCACTTTGCAATCTCTTCTCCTCCGTTCTCTTCTCAGGATTTTGGGTGCAAATGCAAATGTGCCTGGTGTCTTTCAAGTCACTGGTTCCAGTACTCAAACTGCATAGTCATCCATGTGGGATCCAGGCACCTTAACCACAATGCCACTGATTGGCCCAATGTACCACAATTTATTTATCATTTTACCTATCAATGGACACATGTTTTTTTTTCTAGTGTTGGCTATTACAAATCAAGATGCAATAACATCTGTGTACACCATATTGATAAATGCTTTCTTTTTCTCGGGTATATCCCTGAGAGTTAAATGACTGAATAACAATTTTAACTTCTTTTAAAAACTGCCAGATTATTTTTCAAGTGATGATACCGTTTACATTCCTAATAATTGTGTTTGAGAACTCTAGTTTCTCTATACCCTCAGCAATACCTGACATGGTCAGGCTTTTAAATTTTGATATTTTAATGTGCATATATTGTTATTTTAAAGTTCTTTTAATTTTGAATTTCCTAATGAATTATGCAGGAGTATTTTTTCAGCTAATAATTTGTCATGTATTTTTCTTTAGTAAAGTATATGTGCAAATTTTTGCCTATTAAAAATAGTTTCGCTTTCTTGTTTATAGTTTTTGAGAGTTCTGAAAATATTCTGTTAACATAAATTTCACTGTATATGAGCTTTTCAAATATTGTTTCCAGTATATGGTTTGCCTTTTTATTCTTTCAATAGTTTCTTTCAAAATTTCTAAGCTTCTAATTTGGATAAAATTCTTATCAGTTTGTTCGGTAGAATGTGCATTATGTGTCATAACTAAGAAATCTTTTCTTGAACCATGGAAGCAAATACGTTGTTCTAGATTTTTTTTTCTAGAAATTTTATAATTTTAGGTTTATATCTTTGTCTGAGATACAATTTGAGTTAACTTTCAAATAATACATAATCAAATTCATTTTTATGTATATATACTCAATTGTTCCAGCATCATTTGTTGAAATCTTTATCTCTTTTTTTATTTTTTATTTTTCCATGGTGAAAAAGTGTGTATTTAGAATTAGCCAGCTGGACTCGCTTTAGTTGATCCCAATTTTGTTAGTAACACCCAAAGCATCATAATCAGGAGCCAGTTGCACATATGCCTTCTCTCCATCAGGCCTGATTAGAGTGTTGACCTTGGCCACATCCATATCATAGAGCTTCTTCCCAGCCTGTTTGATCTGGTGCTTGTTGGTCTCGACATCCATGATGAACACAAATGTGTTGTTGTCTTCTATCTTCTTCATGACAGACTCTGTTGTCAGGGAGAACTTGATGATGGCATAGTGGTCAAGCTTGTTTCTCCTGGGGGTGCTCTTCCAAGGATATTTAGGCTGCCTCAGCAGCCAGAGAGTAATAGGCCTCCGGAACGTGGGTGATGTATGGATCTTATTTTTTTGTGGCTGTGGATGCCTTTCAGCACTGCCTTCTTGGCCTTTGAAGCCTTTGCTTTAGCTTCAGCTTTGGGAGGGGCAGGAGCTTCCTTCTTCACTTTGACCACTTTCTTTATTAAGTTGCTACTGTACCTATATTGAAAGTTATTTGTCCTTATATGTGTGGGTCTTTTTCTATACTCTTTGTTCTATTGTATTTAGCTATTTATCTGCATTTACTCCAATGCAATAGTGTCTTTACTATATAGCTTTTTAGTAGGTCTTCAAACTATATAGTACCATTTCTTCAGTTTTGTTCTATTTCAGAGTTTTTAAGGCTATTCTGTATCCTTTGCTTTTCCATATGGATTATAAAATTAGTTTATCTATTTCCACAAAAATGCCTTTTGAAATTTTGACTGGGACTTAATGGAACTTATAGATCAATTTGGGAGAATTGACATCTTAATAATGAGTCTAATGAGTTATGAATATATGAATAATCTCTTCATTTATATAGGTCTTTTAGCAACATTTTGTAAATTTCATATAGACATTCACATTAATGTGTCAGTATTTAATATAGTTTTATATTCTTGCTGACTTCCATTGTATTGGGCTATCTGTGATCTTTGTTCTATATCATTAAATTATTTACCTATTCTCTTGTCAATAAAAAATTGTCTTAATTACTATAATTCTATGGTAAATATTAAATTTGGGTAGTGACAGTCTCTTTCTCTTTTGGATTTTTTCACTATTATAGGTCTTTTGCTTCTCTATATGAACTTTAGAATCGTTTTGTTCTTAACCACAAAATAACTTGCTGGAGTTTTGATTGTTATTCTGTAGAATCTAAGGATCAACTGAGAGAAACTGATACTGTAACAATGTTGAACATTCCTATTCATGAACAAGAACTATCTCTTCATTTATTTAGATCTTTTATTTATTTTTTTTTTAATTTTATTTTTTCATTCATTTATTTTAATTTGACCAGAAAGAGAGAGAGAGAGAGAGAGAGAGAGAGAGAGAGAGAGAGAGAAAGAGCAAGCAAGCCACCAGGTCCAGGACTTGAACTGTGGTCATCCATGTGGGAGTGTCCAGCACCTCAACCACCATGCCACCTGCTGGTCCCAATCTTTGATTTATTTTTATCAAAGTTTCAGGATTTGTTATATATATCTTGTATCTATTTTTTTAGATTTTTACCTTGTCTTCTTTGTCCTAAAGCAAAAATCAAGAGATTTAGTGATTTATTCTTTAATAAGGGAATTTATACCTATTTTTGAGGAACTAATGGAGTCTTAAACCCGAGTCTAGATAAATTCCAAATGGAACAATTGCAATCTGATTGCTGTAATTATAAGTTTACTCATTCATTTCCCCACTCATTCAATCTTTTAATATATTTAAGTTTCTACTATAAACTAGGCCCTTAGCTAGACTTTGGTGATACAGTAATGAATAATAATTATAATAATAATGGTATAATTATCAAAATATCTATTTTGATGATAATGGAAAAAAATAAAAGTGAGCTTCAGGCAAAGTAATGTAGTCATATTTAGAATGCTTATCTTGGTGTCCATCCATGTTATCGTTTTTGACTTTTATATGGATGAATTATTCTGTGGCTCATTCTTTTTTTCTTTGAGGGAGGTTTTTGCCATAGGGCATATGTGCTCAGTGGAAAGATACAGAAACAGACAGACAGAAAGTGAGAATTCATCCCCTCAACCCCCAGGAAGATGGCCATGCTGTAATCCCTTCTTTATTCTCCTCTCAGGATTTTGGGCAGCATGTACACATGCCCAGCATAAGTTTCAAACCATTGAATCCAGCATTTGACCAGCAGTCACCCACATGGGAGTCCAGCACTTGAACTACCACACAACCTGCTGGGCCCTTGTGGCTCATTCTTGAGAGCTTCATCTCCAGCACATGCTAAATAATACATTTATGAAGTTTAAATGAATAATCTTATTTTTTGTCAGTGAACATCTAATCCCAAAAGAGGTTATATTAATTACAGGTGTTTTAAAGATCATGGAAATGTCTAGACTAAAGAAATGATTTATTGGGACCATCAGATGGTGTAACAGTTATGTTGCTGGACTTCCACATAGTTGACTATAGATCAAGTCCTGGACCTGGTGGCTTAAAACTCACATGTGTGTGCATGTGCGTGTGTGTGTGTGTGTGTGTGTGTGTGTATATCCATAATCCCGAGAATAGAATGGAGAAGATGGGATTATGGCATGGCTATCTCCCTGGGAGGAGGGGGGAATTACTCACTTTCTGTCTCTCTATCTTTTTGGTGAGCACATGCCCCCTATAGCAAAAATCTCTCTCTAAAATAATAATATTCTATCAATAATAGAATTTAAGGTAGCTAGATAGAAAAGATAATTGGGAGGAGGGAGGTGATATTCTGGTACAAGTCTAGCTCAACTTTTCTCAGGAATGACATATTTTGAGTGCATTATAGGTACTAGGATCTATGTACAATGTAACCTGTGTAAGGTTCCAGGAGTCATGTAAAAGAGTATGGAACAATTTTAGGATCATTAAATTAGCACAACCTCAAAAAATTATTCTTTTATGACACATAATATGCTATAGAAGTTAGGTGAGATTATAATCTAAGCAAGCCTCAGTGAGGAAAATAAAAAGGACCAGAGATACTCTTAAAACTACAAAATGTTTAAAACTTGTTCAATCTTCTCCCACTTCCATTATTCTTTCATTACTCTGGACAAGTGGGGAGGTCCCTGATGTAATATTTATAATACTCACAATGTTCAGTTTAGTGCATTACAGAGAAAAAGTACCTATGCCTTCCATGTCACTATGACTAGTACCCATCAGGGGATGCCTGAGATTTCAGGCATAATGTAATTACTTGATAAACAAAGGGAACAAGTGAAAAACACTATTAAAAAAATGAAATAAAGCAAAATAAATTTATGTTTATTTACAGACTTTGTGCCCAGACATTGTGGGATAAACCAGATATTCGCTTTTCACTTTTCCGTCAGTGTATATATCTGATTTTTTTCTTTCTTCCTTTTTTTTTTTTGCCATAGGGATCATGCATTTGTCAGAGACCGAGAGATTGAGAGGAAGGGAAAGTGAGAAATCACCCTTGGGGGATGGCCAGACCACAATACCCTTTCCCCTTTCAGCAATCCCCTTTCCTCTTGGGATTTTTGGCACACATGTGCACATTCCTCACATGATTTTTAAGCTGCCAGGTTCAGAACTTGAACTGCACAGCCAACCCATGGGACATAATGCCTTATTTTTAACCTCTATGTCACCTGCTGGACTCATATATCTGATTATGTGTATGTATATATATATATATATATATATATATATATATATATATATATATATATATATAAAGTATGTATGTATATGTATATATACACATATATACATACTTAATAAATGTTAAAACAATCTTATAAAGTACTATTAAAATTACCATTTAAAATGGAGGAAACAAAATCAGAGTCTAAAAGGAGTCTTCAGAAACTTGATGGAAAATGTGTGTTATGAGAAAAATATGTATATATGGATTTTGTAACTTTTTTTTGTTGTTTTTTAGGTTTTTGCCATTGGGCATATGTGCTCACCAGTAGAGCAAGAGTATGAGAAATGAAAAATCACCCCCAGGGGGGATAGCCATGTTGTAATCCCTTCCCCTTCACTTTCCTCCTGAGATTGTAATCACCCATGCACCCTGCACCCAGCATGATTTTCAAGTCACTGGGTCTGAGATTTGAGTCGTGGTCGATCATGTGGGAGTCCAGCACCTTAACCAATATGCCACCTGCTGACCCAAATACACTTGTACTGTAATTCTATTCTTTTATTGTTTGAAGTCCCCTTCACATACGTATGTGTATATATAACATGTACATACAAATGTTTTTAAAGAAAATGTATGTCTTTCTTTCTCTCTCTTTCTCTCTCTCTCTCTCTCTCTCTCTCTCTTTCTATGTGTGTGTGTGTGGATACATAGATATATCTTAAAGAAAAAGAAAGGGTATCTTCAAAGGGGATCTCTAAGCTGTAATGTATTTGACCATTTGAGAAGTCAGGGAGATTTATACAGTCAGAGGCCTGTTTATATTCAGAGAAATAAAAGAAGTTGAAAGCCTTAATTATAAAAGTACAGTGACCAGCTAGTAAATTAATACTCTGCCATGTAAATGAATTGTGTGCGCACACCTAGAGAACATAATACTGAAGAAAATAGGTCAGTTTTTTTGATCAACTACTTCACTTTGAAGATTTTTTTTGAAGCTTTATACAAAGTAACCAACTGAATTAATCTTCTTACCCCAATAACCTTATGTGTTGAAGATTAACTGCAAAGAATAGTTAACACGTAGGAAAACGATGCCCCTGTAAGTACAGGACAATTTCAGAAGAATCATCTGCAGGGACTAAGAAAGGTGGCAGCACAATGAAGACCTCCACGTTCATCTGGCAACCACCTTGACAGCTTCATTAAACATTTCATTCCACCTCACTGACATGCAACTGATTTCCTCTGAGGTTGCCGGAAACCATTAGGTTCTCATCAAAGGGAACTTGATCTCCTGCCCAGTTCGCTACCTGCTGCTTCTACCCTTTGTAATACTCCTACTTACATGGGAATTGATTCATTTTGAAGAAACATTTTGCCTGGAAAAATTTCTAATTTATGGCCAGAGAGAAGGAAAAACTTCTCATAGATTTATTTCATGAGCCACTCAAAATAAGAAGACATAGCTGTATAAGATGCCGTACTATAGGGACACAATTTAACCTAGAGCCAGGTTATTGGTTTGGCACTATAGCTTAGGGTGGGCATCTCTCTATGAGGCACAACCACTAGTAGGAAACCCTGATGTCTCTGCTGGAGGAAGCCTGGGTGCTATAGCTATTTCTTAAATTTCCAGCATGTGAGACTCAGAGAGGCTTTGTGCAGCTGCTCAGATGCCCTGAAATTGGGCAATAGAACTTGTCTGAGCTGCGCTGCTGTGTTCTCCTCAAAGGAGAATGCCTCATTCCCATGGTGTGTTGCATTCTGCAATGGTATACAACAGTCTCCTTTTATACTCTCAATTATCCCCATGTTATTTATGACAAAATATTTTTCTTTTTTTTTTTCTTGCAGTCCTACCTCCCAAGAAGTTTCATTGCCTGAGCCCTAACATGGCTTTACATTTATTTTTTTCTTTGTGCAATTTCTTAGTCCTTCATTTTAGTGGCAAATAGATATAGTTTAGATTATCCACCTCCTGTAGTGGCTGTCTCTGATGGCGTTGTCTCTGATGACTGATGGTGGCAACCTTGGTTTATGGTCCATTGTAATCACTGCTTCTTCACTTCAAATGATGTGATGTAACATGACAAACTTTGTTGCACTGTAATTGTGAATGATAGCCGATGTTTTCTGACTTCGCCTGTGGATAAACTGCTGATTTAGTCTGCTATTCTGTTTCTGACAACTGAATTCCATGACAGGTAGTTTATAAGGAATAGAGGTTTAATTAGCTCATAGTTTTGAAGGATCAAAATCATGTGGTGAGGGTTTTCTATTGATGGGGGCTCTGTAGAATCTTGAGGTGGTTCAGGGCCTCACATAGCAATAGCTTGCCTCCACATGCCTGTTTCTGTGGTCTCTATCTTTCTTACAAATCCATCAGGATTCAATCTCAGGATCCCACCCTGAGGACCTTTATCCTAATCACCTTCCAAAGGCCTCAGTGTTCAACACCTACTCAGATTAAGTCTCCACTCTGCTTAATTCTGTCACAAAAGGACCCAAATCTCAATACATAAAGTTTGGAGAGACATGTTCAAACTATAGGAATTACTGTCTTTTTATAAAGATAATGCTAGTTTTCTTTCTAACATGGGACTGCTGTGACCATGTTTTTAAGAATTCAGGAAAAGAAATTCAGGATGATCATAACACCAATGCTAGCATGACCCAGGTTTCTGTGATAAATGATAAAAGAACTGTGTTATTGTAATGACAGATGGATGGCCACACATAACTGTATTAGGGAGACTGCAAAACTAGAACATTTATAATTGGCCATGGTGCAGAAGGAGAGATAGAAATGCACATGGAGATTGAATTTCATGTCTTGGATGTTTTAGTCAAGTGTCAATACATCTAAAAAACAAAGTGTTTTATCACCTGAAAAGATGTCAGTGCTTGGTTGGAAATAGTGGCTGCTCAAATAGTTTGGGAATACCACACTAATGAACCTGCGTTATCATATCATTCCCTTGATTAATTTATAAAACTTAGCAAAGTTATAATATTTGATTAAGAGATTGCTACTAAAATACCCTTGGAATAAGAAAAATTTTTTTAAGAGAATTTTTTTTTTTTTTGGAGAGGTTTTTTTTGCTATAGGGCGCGTGCGCTCACTGGACAGAGAGAGACATAGAGATAGAAAGCGAGAAATCACCCCCCCGGGGGGATGGTCACGCCGCAATCCCTTCTCCTCCATTCTCCTCTCGGGATCTTGTGCA
>NW_006160124.1:1307527-1308317 GCF_000334495.1 Tupaia belangeri chinensis
GATAAATCTGATTCTGCCTGATGTTATTGTATATTTTACTCTTTAACATTAGGGACCCTTTTGGTGTGTGTGTGATCATTTTTCTATGTGTACATACATGTAAACCAAATTAAAAATATATTCTCTTTTAATGGAGAGATTAAACTCAATAAGCGTAAGTCCACATGTAATTTATAATTATGTATCTTTTGATATATTTGCTATTTCTTTATAGGTTGTACATTTCCTGCTGTTCTGTTTTAAATAACTGAATATTTAAGAAAGTTAAAGGTTTGTTGGGGCTGCCTTTGTACTTAAATCTGTTTTAATGACTTTAGTTCCCTATTATTTTTATTTAGTATTTCACTGTCTGCTTTATCAGATTTTGGGTAGGGGGAATCATTTAATATATGTCTATTGTCTGTATGACAATTAGCTTTTTATGTTTTCTTTTCTCCCTTTAGGCCCCAATTTCTAGTTGTATTATTTCTACGTTATTAAAAAACATATTTATAAGTAGTTTTTTTCTCATTTCAAATGCTTATGGGTATATTCATATACTTTTGAAATGCTTGCTTTTCTTTCTGAAAAATTTCCAGTGGTTGGATTAAATCTGTTTTTTTTTTCTCTTTTTTTAATATTTTCTCTTTGTTTTCATCCATTTTATTTTTAGTTCTAAATAATGATTCAAAGTGGTTTTGCATATCATCAAATACATGTTTTAATATTTTTAATTCTATTTGGAGTATAGATTTGCAGGTCTTTTTAATATTATTTACTTATTTTTCTTGATAGTATTTTTATTTTTAGA
>NW_006160124.1:1311107-1313285 GCF_000334495.1 Tupaia belangeri chinensis
TTTTGGAGAGGTTTTTTGCTATAGGGCGCGTGCGCTCACTGGACAGAGAGAGACATAGAGATAGAAAGCGAGAAATCACCCCCCCGGGGGGATGGTCACGCCGCAATCCCTTCTCCTCCATTCTCCTCTCGGGATCTTGTGCACACACGCACACGCGCTCGGCTTGAGTTTTAAGCCACCGGGTCTGGGACGCGAACCGTGGTTGAGTACGTGGGAGTCCAGCGACATAGCCATTACGCTAACTGCTGGTTCCCAAGAAATTTTTGTTATAGGGCATGTGTGCTCACCAGAGAGACAGAGAGACAGAGAGTGAGAAATCACTCCCCTCCACTCCCAGAAGGATGGCCATACCACAATCCCTTCTCTTCCATTCTCCTCTTGGGATTTTGGGCATGTGCACACGTGCCTAGTATGAGTTTTAAGTCATTGGGTCCGGACTTGAACCATGGTCGATTACGTGGGAGGCCAGTGATGTAAACATTATGCCATCTACTGGTCCCCAAAGAATTTTTAATCACAAATGTTTTATCTCCTTATAGTATAAAGCTAATTCTGCCTGATGTTATTGTATATTTTACTCTTTAACATTAGGGACCCTTTTGGTGTGTGTGTGATCATTTTTCTATGTGTACATACATGTAAACCAAATTAAAAATATATTCTCTTTTAATGGAGAGATTAAACTCAATAAGCGTAAGTCCACATGTAATTTATAATTATGTATCTTTTGATATATTTGCTATTTCTTTATAGGTTGTACATTTCCTGCTGTTCTGTTTTAAATAACTGAATATTTAAGAAAGTTAAAGGTTTGTTGGGGCTGCCTTTGTACTTAAATCTGTTTTAATGACTTTAGGAGGTTTTTTGCTATAGGGCGCGTGCGCTCACTGGACAGAGAGAGACATAGAGATAGAAAGCGAGAAATCACCCCCCCGGGGGGATGGTCACGCCGCAATCCCTTCTCCTCCATTCTCCTCTCGGGATCTTGTGCACACACGCACACGCGCTCGGCTTGAGTTTTAAGCCACCGGGTCTGGGACGCGAACCGTGGTTGAGTACGTGGGAGTCCAGCGACATAGCCATTACGCTAACTGCTGGTTCCCAAGAAATTTTTGTTATAGGGCATGTGTGCTCACCAGAGAGACAGAGAGACAGAGAGTGAGAAATCACTCCCCTCCACTCCCAGAAGGATGGCCATACCACAATCCCTTCTCTTCCATTCTCCTCTTGGGATTTTGGGCATGTGCACACGTGCCTAGTATGAGTTTTAACTGCCAAGTCCGGGACTTGAACCATGGTCGATTACGTGGGAGGCCAGTGATGTAAACATTATGCCATCTACTGGTCCCCAAAGAATTTTTAATCACAAATGTTTTATCTCCTTATAGTATAAAGCTAATTCTGCCTGATGTTATTGTATATTTTACTCTTTAACATTAGGGACCCTTTTGGTGTGTGTGTGATCATTTTTCTATGTGTACATACATGTAAACCAAATTAAAAATATATTCTCTTTTAATGGAGAGATTAAACTCAATAAGCGTAAGTCCACATGTAATTTATAATTATGTATCTTTTGATATATTTGCTATTTCTTTATAGGTTGTACATTTCCTGCTGTTCTGTTTTAAATAACTGAATATTTAAGAAAGTTAAAGGTTTGTTGGGGCTGCCTTTGTACTTAAATCTGTTTTAATGACTTTAGTTCCCTATTATTTTTATTTAGTATTTCACTGTCTGCTTTATCAGATTTTGGGTAGGGGGAATCATTTAATATATGTCTATTGTCTGTATGACAATTAGCTTTTTATGTTTTCTTTTCTCCCTTTAGGCCCCAATTTCTAGTTGTATTATTTCTACGTTATTAAAAAACATATTTATAAGTAGTTTTTTTCTCATTTCAAATGCTTATGGGTATATTCATATACTTTTGAAATGCTTGCTTTTCTTTCTGAAAAATTTCCAGTGGTTGGATTAAATCTGTTTTTTTTTTCTCTTTTTTTAATATTTTCTCTTTGTTTTCATCCATTTTATTTTTAGTTCTAAATAATGATTCAAAGTGGTTTTGCATATCATCAAATACATGTTTTAATATTTTTAATTCTATTTGGAGTATAGATTTGCAGGTCTTTTTAATATTATTTACTTATTTTTCTTGATAGTATTTTTATTTTTAGA
>NW_006160124.1:1313307-1318409 GCF_000334495.1 Tupaia belangeri chinensis
TGAAACTCATTTAACTTTCATGTGAAATTTTTCCTGACTTTTCTGTAGTGGTTTCTACTGGTCTTTTCTTGTGTTCATTTTAAAAAATATCTAGCTATTTTATGTGATTCTTATTTTAATAGCACCATTTTCTGTCAGTCTAGCAAAGCAGTAGTTTAGAAGTAATTTGGTTGGTTGGTTGATTGGTTTTCTGGTTGATGAGGGGTTGTTAGTTCATAGATTTTGCAGGACTAAATTTTCCAGCTGCTTTTGTTTTTTTCTTTTACCACCTAATTGCCAGAGGGTTCATCTTCCTTTCTTTTGACTATTTCCCTCCCTAGAAATTATGTGTTTGAAAGACCTTGTGTTTGTTTGTCTTTATAAATCATGCTTTAGTTTGTTTTGCTTTGGTTTTAAATTAGGTTTCCTCATTATCTGTTTAGAGTGGATACTTGAAATGGTCTCTGTCTCTTTAAATCTGGAGGCTATCTCTGTTTATGGTGTTGGACTCCATAAGAACATACATTTGAAATCATTTCTCTGCAGTCTGTCCTATGATCTACTTTTGCACCCCTTGCTTCCTGCCATATCTTCACATTTTGTGTGGATTTAATCTTTCCAGTGGTTGCTTCAACTCACCCTCAGGCTTCTTATCTAGCATTCTTTTTCCATATTTCTTGCAATTCTTTTTCTGCTTCACTTGCCACAAAGCTCTGTGATACACAGGGATGGGAAGGAGCATGGGGGTGCTGCTGCATCGATAGCCCTTATATTTCCTCTCTTCTTCAAAGTAACTTTTATTCTCTGTCTTTCTGTAATTTTGAGGGTGTGATTTTACACAGACATTTCATAAATATGCAGTGGAGTTCATTCCTTTCACCTGAGAAGAGATTCAGAATAATTTTACTCTAGAGTTTTCATTGTCTGCAGATATTTGGAAGTTCTTTCCTAAGCATTTTTTTAAATAATTATTTTATTTGACTTTATTTATTATTGTATTTAATTTGACCAGTGATAGACAAAGGGAGAGAGAGGGAAAGTGAGAAAGCAAGCTTCCAGGTCTAGGACTCTAACCGTGGTCAGCCACATGAGAGTCCAATGCCCTCAACTACCATACACCTGCTGGGCCCATTCCTAAAGATTTTTATCTGAGTTTGTAATTTCTTAGGCAATACAGATACCCTCACTGTAGAAGCACCTATTCATGTGCTTCTACAGCCAGTGCAGTTTTGCCTTTTGGTTCCCTTGTTTCATCCTCAACCCAGTGTTAATGCTAATGGTGTGAATAAGAAGGCCATTTTCTTAAGTAGATCCACTTTAGGCAAATGAAAATCTTTTTCTAGACCTTTGTTGCCTAAAACCATTTAAGGTATTATTATTACTTAAGTTTATCTCTTCTATGAGTGAGAGAGACAGAGAGATAGAACCCCCCTCAATCTAGCTTCAGCTTCTGTCAGCTCCAAATCATGAGTATACACATGCCTGGCATATTCAATGAGGTCTCCAGATCCTTCTCACATGGGTCAACCTTGCTCTCAACTATTCTGCCATCTGGTCCTTGCAATTTATTATTATTATTATTATTTGCTAGGATCTGAAAATGTTCAACTTTTCCAGTTATTCAAGTGTTTGACAGTCTTTTCATTTTCCCTTGCTACATTCATTTCATTCAGCTCATTCTTTTCTATACATTATCAGACTCTGGCAGCGAGTATTAGCACACACAAGGCTCTGATTCTGAAATCACTTTCTGTGTGTTTTCTGACTCAGTGGGCACATAGATGGCCTTCCAGGTCATGGCAGCAACAGTTTTGTTCATTGTTTTGCCACTGCAAAACAAGGATCACATTTCCATTTTTCACTCATTAATTTTCTTGTCACTTGAAACCATATTTTAAGAAATTGCTGCTTGTGATCCAAATCTGGCCTATGGTTTGTCTTTTGTAAATAAAGTATTATTGGAATACACTTATGCTTAGTTACTTATGTATTATCTATAGCTGGCTACAGGAGACTTGAACAGTTACAAACTATAAGAGGGGTCTTCAAAAAGTTCATTAAAATGAGGACCAGCAGTTAGCATAATGGCTATGTCGCTGGACTCCCACATAGTCGACCGCAGTTCAAATCCCGGACCCGGTGGCTTAAAACTCACGCCGGGCGCATGTGCGTGTGTGCCCAAGATCCCGAGAGGAGAATGGAGGAGAAGGGATTGCGACATGACCATCCTGCCTGGGGGGTGATTTCTTGCTTTCTATCTCTCTGTCTCTGTCTGTCTGGTGAGCGCATACGCCCTATAGCAAAAAAACCTCTCCAAAAAAATAAAATTCATTAAAATGCATATTATGAAAAAATTATACATGGCTTTCAAAACTGTTTTGCACTCAAATAGACTTGCACTTCCATTCCATTTTTACACAAACTTTTTGAAACCTCTTTATTTATAAGCTGGCCCTTTGAAGAAAAAGCTTATTGACCCCTGCTCTAAGTCATTGACACGTAGAAGAACATAACTTCGAAGAACAAATTTCAAATTATTTGGGTGAACAGGCATTCTGTTCTAACAGATGAATCCTAAAATCTCAGGGGCATGATAAAATAAAAGTACGTTTTTTAGTAATATAAAATCCAACGCTAGTTGGATTTTTGAGCAGTTCTTCAATTAGTGACTCTGGAATCCAATTGATTGATGCTAAATTTGGAGTTCTTCACTACAAACCACACTGGAGAGAGAAAGAGGAAGAGAAAGAGGAAGAGAAAGAGGAAGAGAAAGAGAAAGAGAAAGAAAAAGAGAAAGAAAAAGAGAGAAAGAGAAAGAGAACAAAATGGCTCTCATTTTGGCTTGAAAAATTTGTCCATTGCATTCATCTATATGCCATTGGTGAGCTGCTGTCTCATGAAAGACACTGGAAAATGTGTTCTCAGTTATATTCTATAATGCTTGCCTTTGTTTTCTTAATAGGTAGATGTCCCAGAAAAACTCTTTTATCTCTGTTCTTTCTATTTGATCTTTGTTTATGTTCTCAGAGAAATTCCCATAATTTATATTGGGATCAGCCATGCTCTTAAATATTTATTTATATTGTGGTTTTAAAATATTAGGTCATCAAGAAGGTCATGATCATAGATATGTTTATATATGCTGCAGTTGCTATTGAAAGTACTTTAGATAAGTTCCTTTGTGAATCAATAAAATTTTAAAAAAACTATAAATAGCTATTAAGGATATTATGAATAGTTGACTTGTTAATAATTAACAACTAACATTTCTTTCTATGTTTTTCTATGCAAAACTCCATCACGACTTTCCCAACTACTGTCCACAAGGGGTTGGCAGGTGGCATGGTGATTAAGGCACTGAACTCCCACATGGCCGACTGTGGTTCAAGTTCTGGACCTGTTGACTTGCTTTCTCACTTTTCCTCTCTGCCTCTCCCTGGTCAAATTAAAACTACTACTACTACTAATAATATAATAACAATAAATAAAATTAAAATAATTATTTTAAAAAGTCCCCAATTATTTTATACTTTTTTTTTAATGCAGAAATTAATTCCAAGCTATTTGATTGTTGGTTGAATATATTATTCTAGGTATCTCCAATATTTGGATAGTGTATGATATGTAACAGATGTTTCTTGTTATTAAAAAGAAAACAGCAACATTTTGCATAATTTGTTGGAAAAACATATCACTACAGAAATAAATCAATAAATACTTCACTTAAAGACATTTTTAAATAATTGCAGATGTAAAACTAAAAAAAAATTGCAAAAACTGCACAGATAAATGTCCCTAAGCATTTTCCCTATATTTTCTTCTATAGTTTCATAGTTTCAGGTCTTATGTTTAAGTATTTAATCAGTTTCCAGTTGATTTTTTTATATGGTGAGAGATAGAGATCTGGTTTCATTTTTTTGTCTATGGATATTTAGCACTGGATTAAAGAAACTGTCTTTTATAAAAGAATTATTTATTTGTTATTATTATTTATTTTTTAATTTGACCAGAGAAAGACACACAGAGAGAGAAAGGGAAAATGAGAAAGCAAGCTGCCAAGTCTGGGACTTGAACCAGAGTTGACCATGTGAGAGTCCAGTGCCTAAACCAACATGCCACTTGCCAGCCCTGAAACTGTCTTTATTAAAATGAATGTTCTCTTCACCTTTGTATAAGATCAGTTGATTATATATATACTTTTTTTCCCCTGAGTTTTCTATTCTGTTCTATATGTGTATTTTGCCAGTACCATGCAGTTTTGATTGCTACAACTTTGCCCTTTATTTTGAGGTCAGGTAGTATGATGCCTCAAAAGCAAGCTAGGATCATGTCAAACAAAAAAGCTTCTGCATAGGAAAGAAAACATCCACAGAATGAAGACATTCTACAGAGTGGGAGAAAATATTTGAAAATTTCACATTCGTCAAGGGTTAATAGCTAAAATGTACGTGGAACTGAACTCAGCAGCAAAACAGAAAATAATCCAATTTTTAAAAGGGCAAATAGTCTGAATAGGTATCTCCCAAGGCAAATTTTCTTAACATCCTCAGATCTTGATTTATTAACTCAAAAGCTGCTTTTTTTTTTTTTTTTTTTTGAGAGGTTTTTGCTATGGGTGTGTGCGTTTGCCAGAAAGACAGAGAGACAGAAAGTGAGAAATCACACCCCAGGGGGATGGCCACGCTGTTGTCCTCTCAGGATTTTGGGCAAGCATGCATACACACCCAGCATGAGTTTAAGCCACCAGGTCCAGGACCCGAACAATGATTGACTACATGGGAGTCCAGCAATATAGCCATTATGCCATCTGCTGGTCCCTCTAAAGCTGCTTTTCTTGAAATTAAAAGAAATATACAGAAAAATGAGACCAGCAGTTTGCATAATGGCTATGTCACTATATTCCCATAAAGTCAACTGTGGTTCAAGTCCCGGACCTGGTGGCTTAAACTCACGCCAGGCATATGTGCATACATGCCAAAGATCCCAAGAGGAGAATGGAGGAGAAGGGATTTGCAATGTGGCCATTCCCCCTGGGAGTAGATTTCTTGCTTTCTGTCTCTCTCTTTCTGGCGAGCTCACATGCCCTACAGTAAAAACCTCCCCCCCCCACAAAAAAAATACAG
>NW_006160124.1:1334902-1340538 GCF_000334495.1 Tupaia belangeri chinensis
AGAAAAAGAAAAAAGAGAAAGAAGAAAAGAGAAAGGGAAGAAAGAGAAAGAGAGAGAGAAAGAGAAAGAGGAAGAGAAAGAGGAAGAGAAAGAGGAAGAGAAAGAGGAAGAGAAAGAGGAAGAGAAAGAGAAAGAGAAAGAAAAAGAGAAAGAAAAAGAGAGAAAGAGAAAGAGAACAAAATGGCTCTCATTTTGGCTTGAAAAATTTGTCCATTGCATTCATCTATATGCCATTGGTGAGCTGCTGTCTCATGAAAGACACTGGAAAATGTGTTCTCAGTTATATTCTATAATGCTTGCCTTTGTTTTCTTAATAGGTAGATGTCCCAGAAAAACTCTTTTATCTCTGTTCTTTCTATTTGATCTTTGTTTATGTTCTCAGAGAAATTCCCATAATTTATATTGGGATCAGCCATGCTCTTAAATATTTATTTATATTGTGGTTTTAAAATATTAGGTCATCAAGAAGGTCATGATCATAGATATGTTTATATATGCTGCAGTTGCTATTGAAAGTACTTTAGATAAGTTCCTTTGTGAATCAATAAAATTTTAAAAAAACTATAAATAGCTATTAAGGATATTATGAATAGTTGACTTGTTAATAATTAACAACTAACATTTCTTTCTATGTTTTTCTATGCAAAACTCCATCACGACTTTCCCAACTACTGTCCACAAGGGGTTGGCAGGTGGCATGGTGATTAAGGCACTGAACTCCCACATGGCCGACTGTGGTTCAAGTTCTGGACCTGTTGACTTGCTTTCTCACTTTTCCTCTCTGCCTCTCCCTGGTCAAATTAAAACTACTACTACTACTAATAATATAATAACAATAAATAAAATTAAAATAATTATTTTAAAAAGTCCCCAATTATTTTATACTTTTTTTTTAATGCAGAAATTAATTCCAAGCTATTTGATTGTTGGTTGAATATATTATTCTAGGTATCTCCAATATTTGGATAGTGTATGATATGTAACAGATGTTTCTTGTTATTAAAAAGAAAACAGCAACATTTTGCATAATTTGTTGGAAAAACATATCACTACAGAAATAAATCAATAAATACTTCACTTAAAGACATTTTTAAATAATTGCAGATGTAAAACTAAAAAAAAATTGCAAAAACTGCACAGATAAATGTCCCTAAGCATTTTCCCTATATTTTCTTCTATAGTTTCATAGTTTCAGGTCTTATGTTTAAGTATTTAATCAGTTTCCAGTTGATTTTTTTATATGGTGAGAGATAGAGATCTGGTTTCATTTTTTTGTCTATGGATATTTAGCACTGGATTAAAGAAACTGTCTTTTATAAAAGAATTATTTATTTGTTATTATTATTTATTTTTTAATTTGACCAGAGAAAGACACACAGAGAGAGAAAGGGAAAATGAGAAAGCAAGCTGCCAAGTCTGGGACTTGAACCAGAGTTGACCATGTGAGAGTCCAGTGCCTAAACCAACATGCCACTTGCCAGCCCTGAAACTGTCTTTATTAAAATGAATGTTCTCTTCACCTTTGTATAAGATCAGTTGATTATATATATACTTTTTTTCCCCTGAGTTTTCTATTCTGTTCTATATGTGTATTTTGCCAGTACCATGCAGTTTTGATTGCTACAACTTTGCCCTTTATTTTGAGGTCAGGTAGTATGATGCCTCAAAAGCAAGCTAGGATCATGTCAAACAAAAAAGCTTCTGCATAGGAAAGAAAACATCCACAGAATGAAGACATTCTACAGAGTGGGAGAAAATATTTGAAAATTTCACATTCGTCAAGGGTTAATAGCTAAAATGTACGTGGAACTGAACTCAGCAGCAAAACAGAAAATAATCCAATTTTTAAAAGGGCAAATAGTCTGAATAGGTATCTCCCAAGGCAAATTTTCTTAACATCCTCAGATCTTGATTTATTAACTCAAAAGCTGCTTTTTTTTTTTTTTTTTTTTGAGAGGTTTTTGCTATGGGTGTGTGCGTTTGCCAGAAAGACAGAGAGACAGAAAGTGAGAAATCACACCCCAGGGGGATGGCCACGCTGTTGTCCTCTCAGGATTTTGGGCAAGCATGCATACACACCCAGCATGAGTTTAAGCCACCAGGTCCAGGACCCGAACAATGATTGACTACATGGGAGTCCAGCAATATAGCCATTATGCCATCTGCTGGTCCCTCTAAAGCTGCTTTTCTTGAAATTAAAAGAAATATACAGAAAAATGAGACCAGCAGTTTGCATAATGGCTATGTCACTATATTCCCATAAAGTCAACTGTGGTTCAAGTCCCGGACCTGGTGGCTTAAACTCACGCCAGGCATATGTGCATACATGCCAAAGATCCCAAGAGGAGAATGGAGGAGAAGGGATTTGCAATGTGGCCATTCCCCCTGGGAGTAGATTCCCCCCCCCACAAAAAAAATACAGAAAAATGATATACTTATTTAATAACTACAGTAGGTAATATAGCTTCAGCTAGGTGATAGTTTATAATATGTTCATCCTATTTACTGAGTTTTATGACTAAAGTCAGACACATGTTCATAGATACGTTTATATCTGCTGCACTTGCTATTGAAAGTACTTAGATTAGTTAAGTTCCTTTGTGAATCAATAAAATATGAAAAACTTTAAATGGCTTAGGTATATTATCAATAGTTGACTTGTTCATAATTACCAATTAACTAATATTGACCCATATTGACTTGTTAATCAATATTGTTGGTCAATATTATGGTATATTAATACAATCAAATTTATGTAGACATTAAGATATATGTATGATCTCTGATGATAATGTGTATAAGATATCTTTAATACAAAATAAAATTAATTAAATTTTAAAAAATTTTTATAAAAGAAGATATACAAATGACCAACAAGCCTGTGAAAATAGTTCTACCTTACTAACTATTAGGGAAATGCAACTCAAAAATCACAATAAAATGCCAATTTTCCAATCAGAATGGTTATCAAAAAGACAAAAATAATAAAGAAAACTCTACATAGTTGGTGAGAATATGTTATTATAACCATTACAGAAAAACAATAAAAATAGAACTGGTATATGATCCAGCAATCCCTGTACTAGGCATATATCTAAAGGAAAGGAAATCAGTAGGTCATAGAGATATGGGAATGCACATATTTATTGCAGCCCAACCTATAATAGGCTAGATATGGAACCAACCTAGGTGTACACCAACAGATAAAAGTGTGATATACAAACATCACACACATACACACAAACACACACACACACACACAGAAAGTGACTTCAAAATACTGTGAAAAATAAAATTAAAGTGCAATTTCATTTTGGTGCAAATTTTCTGACATCCATGCATAATTTTTCATAATATGCATTTTTCATAAACTTTGTGAAGACCTCCTCATATATGTACATGTACACACAAACAAAACACACACAATGGAATAATGTTCAGTTATTACAAAGAATGACATCTTGTCTAGGTAACACAGATAACTGAAAGTTTTCCAAAATCAAAATAGAGTCATTTATGTCAATATAACATAAATGGAGCTGGGAAGACCATGGAAGACTTGTTTTCTCAAGTTAGTGTGCCTGATAACAAGAACTGTGGTTTAGAAAACTCTACCAGAACATTAATTTTACATAGAGACCACTATAACCCAATAGAAGGATTAAATTAGAAAAGATCTGTCCAGAGACTTCCTGTCCAACCTTGGACTGATGCCAGTCTTGATATTGGTCCTAGTACCAAAGGATAATTGTCCCCCCAAACAACTGGTATAATATACTCTCCTCTTCTCCCTTCTAGTTTATGGTTTTTGCCTTAAAACCTGTCTAAGCATGTTTGGGGCTATCTGAATTATGCCCATCTGGAAATGCAAGCCAGATGCAGTTCTCATACTTGATTTAGAATAAACATCTTTCAATTTTTACAGTTTGATTGTTTTCCATTGGCATCTCCTAGAAACAGAGAATAGAATAATGATTACTAGAGGCTGAGGAGGATAGTGGGAGGGTATGAATAGAGAAGAAATTACATTTAGATAAGAGGAATAAGTGTTAGTGTTCTCTAGCATAATAAGGTATTATAATCAATAATAACTTACTATATACAAGGGTTTTAAAACTTTTATGCTCACTACACTAGCATAAAATCACATTTAATTCCATTTTCTATGAACTTTTTGAAATACCTTAATATTTCAGAATAACAAAAATAGAGGATTTACAATGTTTTCAGCACAAGTGAATGATACATTTTTGACATATAATTATGCTAATTAACCTAATTTAATCATTATATATTGTATTCAGTATTGAAAATCACACTGTACCCCACAAATATGTACAATTATTATGCCTTGGTGAAAAATAAAATTTTTCAAAGAGAATTCTGTAAATAGCAATAGAGAACTAGAAACAATGAAAATATAAAAACTTATAATGTAAAAAAAGATGAAAAGGAGGATTAGATGAACCTGGATAAAGAGGCAAAGAGAAGCAAGAAGAAAAGCAATAGTTGCTTATTAGTTATGAATTTTAAAAATCTCACCAGATCCCTAGAGAGAAAGTAAATATTGACATCAGAGTGCATTCATAATTTGTTGCATATATTAATAGTTAGTTTAATTGTCTGCTTTTATAAAATCCCAAGCTGAAGAGAACAGTGCTTTTCATGTTAGCTTATGCTAAAGATAACAGAAAATTTAATACTTTAGGGCAGGAGGTAGGCAATTGAGATCAGAGTTATTTTATTTAAAGTGGCTAGGAAAGGCTTCTCTGATAAGAATATTTTTACAATCTTTTTTCTGTTTTTTTCTTATGACAGAACATGTGTGCATGTATGTGAAAGAGAGTACCCTCCAGAGAGTCAAGTCAAGCTGTGATCCCCTCCCTCTAGTTCTCCAGCTCTCAGCTCTTGGGCACTCAAATGCATGCCCATCATTTCAGGATGACTGAGTATTTTTCAAGATTTCTCTTGCAATTAAACTCAAGTTTAATTCCATCATGGTCAGAGAATATGATGGATATAGATTCTATGCCTTTGAATCTGTAGAAGCTTGCTTTATACCCTATGATGTGGTCAATCTTCAAGAAGGGGTGAGAAAAAAGTGTATCTAGTGGTTTTTGCATGGAAAGTTCTATAGATGTCTCTAGATGTCTGTTAAGTCCATTTGATTTATGGTATCATTTAGATCCTTTATCACTTTACCTATTTTTTTGTCTAGATGATCTGTCCAGAGGTTATAGTGCAGTGTTGAGGTCTCCAACAATTAGTGTATTGCAGTCTATCTCCCCTTTTAGATCTAACAGTCTTTCCTTCACATATTTGGGTGCTCCTGTCTTAGGCACATCTTCTTGATCGATTGACCCTTTTACTACAATATAGTGCCCTTCTTCATCTCTTTGAACAGTTTTTGTTTTAAAGCCTATTTTGTCCTAAATTAGTATCACGACTTCAGTTCTTTTTGGTTCCCATTTGCATGGGAAACCTTTTTCCAACCCTTCACGTTCAATCTATATATGTCTTTATCCATGAAGTGGGTTTCCTGTAGGCAACAGATAGAGGGTTTCTGTTTTTTTTTAATCCATTCAGCCAGTCTGTGTCTCTTGATTGGAGAATTTAATCCATTCACATTCAATGTT
>NW_006160124.1:1340996-1349577 GCF_000334495.1 Tupaia belangeri chinensis
TTTTTTTGTTGTTGTTGTTGTTGTTATTTTCTCTATCTTTTTGGTGGTTTTCTCTAGGTCAGAGGTTTTATGTTCTATATCAGAGATTTGATCTTCAGCATGGTCTAATCGACTTTTAATACTTTCAAGAGAGTTTTTGATTTCCTGTATTACAGATTTCACCTCTAATAGTTCCATCTGATTTTTTCTTAGCGTGTCCATTTTTTTCTTTCATATCGTGGAAGGACTTTCTAATCTCCTGTATTTAATTGTCTCTTTTCTGTTCCTACTCACAGAATTTGGTCATCATGAATGTTCTAAATTATTTCTCAGACATTTTGGTAACGTCCTCTGTTTTTTCAAGAAAGGGAAGGGAGTCACTGTATTCTTTTGATGGAGACATATTTCTTGCTTTATTCAGAACTGAGGCTCTTCCACTTCTAGCCATTTGGAGTACCTTTTAAGAGAACATTTCCTCAAATAGGAGCAAGTATGTTTACCTTTTGCTGTGGACCGATGAGTGCTGAAGTCAGGATGACTGGACAGGGGATTCAAACTGTGGTTGACATCTGGGATCTAGCTTCCTTTCAGCATGCATTATTGCTGCTTTTAAAAATTGCTCTGCTTTTGAGTAGAGTTTAGCTGAAAATAAGGGATTGAGTCATGTGAATATGTGTAAAAAGAATGTTCTTTCTAGGCAGAAAGGAGTTAAAGGACAAATGTCTTGAGATAGGAACATACTTGATATGTTTGAGGAATAGCAAGCTATAGAGTGATGGATGATGTGAGCAAGGGGAGATGGATGATAAATTGATCAGAAAGATAGTAAGTATTCTTCTTTGTAAGTGGAAGTAAGTTTTGATTAACCCAGTGAGATGTTAAATTAAAAAGAAAATTGCAAAGTTTGGGGCAGAGTGAGAGAAATATATGAGTTCTTTTTTAAAAATATATTTTAATCATTCTGCGAGGACTATTGGAGGCATTAAAATGCTATGGCCATAGTTCATGCAGGAGGTGATAAAGGAGGTAGTAGTGAAGCAGGAAAGAAGGAGTCAGATACTTATGTACTGTCTGAACAGTAAATTGTGTATATGATGTGTATCTTATTCTAAGTCTCATTAGTGAGGGCATAGATAGCCGGTTTCATAGAGGAACCATCTTAGCACCTAGAATCTCTATAATGTATGAACTGTTTGATAAATACTTGTGGAATGAATGAATGAATAAATAAATGAATAACTGAAAGAAGGAATAGGTGAATACTACATAATTGACTCTTGTTATAACCACTTAAAATTACATCCTAAACTAGCTCTGTTTAAAATGACTAAAATATATTTATCTGTATATCCCAATTCTTCCTTTCTTCTTTTCACTGTTTTTCAGAACTAAGGGTTACAACATACTTTGATGGAAAAATAAGCTTAAGCCTCAGACTTGCTGAATTTTACATAGGTAATTGTTCACTACCTCACTAGATCTCATAAGCTAAATTATTATTCTCCTGAGGAACTCTACTTCAAGGACAATGTGATGCCATTATATGCACAGTTTCCTTATTTGCATTGGCTCCTAGAAAGTCATAGCCTATCCTTTGAAATAATTTAAGTCAGATTATAAATCTATAAACAAAAATATTAATAATGACTATTTGCAAAACAAATTTTATGTACTAGAAATGAACCCTGCTTAAACACAATCATGTATCCATAAAAACATTGCATTCCTTTTCACTATTATAACAGCCCTAATCCAGACTATATTCTATTTATCTGTTAAATTTATTATTATTATTATTATTAGCCATAGGGTGTGTGCATGGAAAGAGACAGAGGGAGTAGAAGTGAAAACCACCCCCCAGAGGGGATGGCCACACCACTATCCCTTCTTCTTCATTTTCTTCTCAGGACTTTGGGCATGCATGCACAGGTATCTGGTGTGATTTTCAAGTTATTGGATCTGGGACTGGAACCATGGTAGGACATGTGGGAGTCCACCTTACTGCCATACCACCTGCTGGTCCTATTTTCAAAGGTTTTAAAAAAATATTCACAATAGAGAGTGCATGTGTGCACAAATATAAGAGAGAGAGAAAAGCCCCTAGACAGGTGATATATTTCCTCCAGATCTCCAGCTCATCAGGATTTTGGTCATGTGTACCTGCCTGGGCATTTCAGGTTGACTGGGCTGGGAAATTTGAACCCACAGTAGGCCATGTGGTCTCCAGTGAAGTAATCCAGTTAACTATCAACTGTGCCACTGAGGCTGAGCAAGTTTGTTTATTTTTATTCATGATAGAAAGTACACATGTGTGCTCATGTGCACATGTCATATAAGAGAAAGTGAGAGAGAGAGAGGCACTCTCTGTAAAGTGATCCCCTTTTCCTAGACCCCCAGCTCATCAAGATCTTAGGGATGAACATGTGTCTGGCATATTTCAGGTCAATCAAATTGATATCTTAACCTGTGGTTGGCCTTGTATTGCTTCCAGTACTACTCTTTTTTTTTTTTTTTTTTTGGAGAGATTTTCACTGTAGGGTGCGTGCGCTCGCCAGACAGACAGAGAGAGACATAGAGACAGAAAGCGAGAAATCACCCCCCAGGGGGGATGGTCACGCCGCAATCCCTTCTCCTCCATTCTCCTCTCGGGATCTTGGGCATGCACGCACACGCGCCCGGCGTGAGTTTTTTAAGCCACCGGGTCCAGGACACGAACCGCGGTAGACTACGTGGGAATCCAGCAACATAGCCATTACGCTAACTGCTGGTTCCCGCTTCCAGTACTACTCTTGAGTTTGCTGACTACTCCATGGAAGCTGGGCCTATCTGTTCAATGTGTTAAACCACATAATTCTCATAACTGCTGGTTGTTCTGATTATTTTGGGGTAGAAATTATACCATGCATTGAATCCATAACCCCTTAAATGTTCCAAAACCAATTTCTTAAAACCAGCTTTAGGTTAAAACATAAACTCTTTTAAGTGAAAATAGTAGAATGCTAGCAAATTTATGTAGTTAAATCTAATATTTTGCCCTGTTATAGTAATAGAATTATGAATTGTGGTTCTGGGTGTACTGGGGTTTGAGGCTCGTTTCAAGGAGAAAGCAACTCTGTTTTGTGATGTAGCTCATCCGTTTTTCTATCCTTCAGAGACTATAAGATTATTGAAACTCTATTAGAGTTGAATTGATCCTGGGCTTTTAATTAATCTCAAGCCAGGGAGAGGAAACTGAAGAATTAGCATTATATTAATTATATCTTCCAGATTCTTATTGACTTTTATGTTAAGCTGGGATTAATTTTCTGCTGGGCTGAGCTGACCTTGTCTTGATTTATGATGTAGCAATCCTCTATTCTAAGAGATATGTTAAAATGAAATAAAAATATCCATTATAGTAAACAATTATATCAGTAAGACCATTCACCAAAGAAATCAAGACCCTGTTCCTTAAAAAGTTTACTCTTTCCTTTTTATTGGAATGCTTTCCTGTAATGCTTAGAAAGACAATTTTTGTCAATATGAGGCTCAGTATTGCATTTTTCAAATTTTCCAAGCTGAAAGTTTCTCATGTTATATAGATTTCTGTTAGGTAAATAGAGTCTATAAACTGTAAAATAAACATATAACAAACAAAAAAATCTCAACTATGTAAAAATTGCTTTTAAAAGGTAACACTCTGATAGATATAAAAATATGGATTTACATTTTATGATTTACCTTAATACAAATACTGATTTATATTTTATAGTCCATATGATATAAATGTCTACAAGTTGCTTATTTTACAAGATATTAGTTAGGATTATAAGTTATTACATTAGATTTTTAAAATATTTTCAGAGTACAATATTTATAGTTTTATTGAGAGTGTATGTGTGTGTACGGGAGTGAGAACTTCCAATGGGGCATGGTCACACCATAATCCTTTTTCCCCCAATTCTCCATCATGTCAGGATTTGGAGCAAGCATGCACGTGAGTCTACCATGTTATTCATGGTACCAGGGCTGGGATTCAAATTGAAGTAGGTCATATGGGCTCCCTGTGCACAGTACTTAACTATAGCACTAAAGGTAGAATATTTTATTAAAGTCGAGCATGTCATTAAACTAATGAAATAGAGTATTTCATTAAACTAATTTCAGCTGTGTTTAAGATATTTTGATTGATGCTATGGGGAATTGTAAGGAATATCTGCTCTCAAAGAAATGATATAATAGTTGAAGGACAAGAGTTCAGCAGATGCTGAGGAGGTTAAGGCAGCTGGATCCCACATAGCTGACTGCATAGTTCCAGTCTCAGACCTGGTGTCTTGACAAACACTGAGCACGTGTACATGTGTGCCCAAAATCCTGAGAGGAGAATAGAGGAGAAGGGATTGCAATATTGTCATCCTCTCTGGGGGGAGGTTTCTCACTTTCTCTCTGACAAACACGCAGACACCCTACAGCAAACTAAAATTCAAAAAAAGTTGAAGAGCAGAACCAAATAACAGAATTAAAATAAAATTAAATATTAACTAAATAAAAATAATATTAAATAATATATAAATATATTATTTATTTAATTATTCATTCATTTATTTATTTTTGTTCAAGATTAGAAGTGACATCACATAGGGACCATCAGATGGCATAATGATATCTCACTGGACTTCCATGTAGCCACCCATGGTTCGAGTCCTTAACCTGAGAGCTTAAAACTAATGCCAGGCATGCGTGCATGCATGCCTCAAATCCCAAAAGGAAATGGAGGAGAAAGGATTTTGACATGGTCATTCCCCCTGGGGAGTGGTTTATTGCTTCTGTTTCTCGGTCTCTCTGGCAAGCTCACATGCCCTGTAGCATCTGAAAAAAGATTATATCACATAGTAGTAATATGCCAGTAATTAAAACTAATTTTCCAAATAATAATTCCATTAGAAGCTCAGCATTGGAAAAATTTATTTTAGGAGTGTGGTCAGATTTGACAGAGAAGCCCTTAACTCTAACAAGTGTATTTGCACCACATTTGCACATCTGAATCTATAGACATGAATTTTACCTGCTTGCAGAGTGTGGGAACAATTTTATTTTATAAAAAGCTCTGAGGGATTTTTTACAAAAAGCTCACTCTATATTCATTTTATTATTTTTACTGTGCCTGCAGAAACTAATAAAATTGGGCTTATCTTCTTATCTATACTTTTATCACTGACAGGGAAGAACATGGTAGGGGAATTGGTCCTATTGATTTGAGGATGTTCAGCATTCTTCTCAATATCTTTGAGAACTGAGGTGTAAAAACACCTAGATTAGTGTCTATCTTTTGTTCATTAGTGTTGAAACCCTAATTTAATTTAATGTATAATTAGTATACTCCTTATCAGAGTTAATTTTAAATTCAACTTCTATAGCTGGTGGTTACTTCATTTGAAGCAGGCTGGCCCACTCATCTTTTTCCCTTCTCTGATGACTAGTATTTATATCCTGAAACTCTTAATTGTAAGTTCTCTTTATTTCATTATAAATTCATGTTAACCTACCAACATAAATATCAAAAATTCTCTTGAAACAAATGCCATACAGACCTCTATACAAGCTGAAAACCTTACTCGAATTGAATGGCAGTGGAATTTAAACAGTATATGCTGTGCAATTGATTTTTACGGGCCAGAACAAGAAAGATCATGATCTGAATGCTGCACAGATTCAATGAGATATAGGAGGCCATGCTGTATTCAACCGGAATGCCCTCCAACTAGTAGCTAAGAAAGATTGTTATAGTTCTTCACCATTCAGATCCTATGTGATTAAACACTATTTTAAAGCATTCCTTCATGGAAATTCATAGGAATGAATAAGTACAATCTGTATGTCTGTACAAACTTTTTTGGAAAGTTACAACATATCAGACAGTGGAAGACATTCTAGTATAAAAATGACACTTTACCTAAAGTGTTTCACATTATCTGTCCCCATTGCTAAGTTACCCTACCTACATTTCTTAGTATGATTTTTGACCAAGCTATACACATGTGATAAGTTTCTATAAGCACATGATCTTTGAGATTTAAAAGTCCAGAATAAAAGTAATGAGTGATGATCATCAAGGGATCTGATATGTTTGTAGTAGGTGTATCAGAGTCTGTCTTTGTCTTTAAAAGTGTCCAGCAGTAGGTCGCTGGAGTAGAATTCTATTAAATTATGAGTAGGTAGGAGAATACTCATTCAAGAAAACTGGCTAACTATTGGTATGTCAGGGTTTCAGTTAGATTCTATGTTCTTTCTTTACATTCATCCCCATTCTCTTAAAGTATTTGATACAATGAACTTTATCAGAGCAGCATTATTCTCAACACAGTGTCACTTTTCTCACAGTGTGAACTAAAAATCACTTAACTCAGTTATAGCACTGAAAATTGTGGCTAGTTAAACACAATGTGGCCATTTTTTTTCATTTCATATATTTAGAGCATCAGTTACTGAGGGATTTCCAGGAAAATTGTATAAAAGCAATTTGCAGAACCTAATCTTACAAATAATAAAAAAGGTTAGAATCCCTTCATTTTGGCTTCTTTGGAAGCAGTTTTAGCAAGCATAGATTAAGTAAAAGATTCTTATATTGGTCAGAAAACTCTATAACTTAGATGAAAAATAATGGCAAAGTCATGAAAGTGACGTAAGAACAACTATGAAGAATCCATGTAAAGTAGAAATAGATACAACAAAGAAAGAAAGAAAGAAAAAAAACCCAAGTAAACCCTATTAACATCTCCAGATTTGAAAATTTGAAAGCTAGGGGTCAGCAGTTGGCATTGTGTTTAAGGCACTGGACTCCCACATGGTTGACTGCCTTCCAGTCCTGGACTCAGCAGCTTGAAAATCATGCCTTTAGCACATGCGTATGTGCCCAATATCCCCAGAAGAAAATGAAGAAGGGATCATGGAATAGCCATCTCCCCTGGGGGTTAATTTCTCCCTCTCCCTCTCCCCATCTCTTTTCAGCAAGGGCATGCACTCTATGGCAAAAAAGTCTTAAAATAAACTGTGAAGGCTAGAGGTAAAGATGAACCATAAGAAAGCTGGTCTTCACACATGGAGCCCTTTCATTGTTGTGGAATCAGAAATGCAGACTGTAGCACCATGGGGTACAAACAAAAATGGTGTCAGAGCAGCACATTGTGCAATGGGATGGGGGAAGTGAGGTGAGTCGCAGGGAACAGACCTCATGGGTGTGGGACTGTTGTAGCACACTCAGTACTTGGGATGAAGATGGTGTAAGCAAATCTACTGTGCTGCCAGTCTTGTAAAAGTACAGCATGTACAATTACGTACAGTACATAATACTTGATAATTATAGGGAATTACTGTGTTACCGGTTTATGTATTTACTATGGTATACTGTTCATTTTTATTTTAGAGTGTACTTTTTTCTTTTTTTTTTTACTTATTTATTTCTTTAGAGAGAGATTTTTGCTATAGGACATGTGTGCTCGCCAGAGAGGCAGAGAAAGACAGAGAGACAGAAAGTGAGAAATCACTCCCCAGGGGTGATGGCCATGCCATTATCCTTTCTCCTCCATTCTCCTTTAGGGATTATGGGCAAGTATGCACACACACCTGGTTTGGTTTAAACTGTTGGGTCTGGGACTTGGACCGTGGTTGATTACTTAGGAGTCCAGAGACGTAATCATTACACTGTCTGCTGGGTCCAGAGTATACTCTTTCATGTATTAAAAAAGTTTACTGTAAAACATTATGCCCTTTCATGCCAGTAACAGATGTACATCTTGGGTTAACTGTGTCTGCTGATTGCATCATTTTCTGTTGTGCTTGACTTAATTTCATATTGCTTTGCTCCTCGTGACCCTTCTGGTGGGACAAAACGTGGAGATGAAAGACAGTAATTTTGATGATCTTGACCCTGCCTAGGCCTATGCTAATGTGTGTTTGTGTCTTAGATTTTCACAAAAAGCTTTAAAAAGTAAAAACGTTAAAAATAGAAATAAGCTTATAGAATAAAGATATAAAGAAACTTTTTGCATAGTTAGACAATATGTGTTTTAAGCTAAGTGTTATTAGAACAGATTCAAAGATTTAAATAATTTTAAAGTTTATATAGTAAAAATATTACAGTAAGCTAAGGTTAAGTTTTATTATTATTATTTTAAGAATTTTTTTTAACCTTAGGCCACTTGTGCTCACAAAAGAAAGAGACAGAGACAGGAAGAAGAAAGGTTAGAAATCACCACCACCACCACCCCAAGGAAAGATGGTTATGTTCCTGTCCTTTTTCCTCCATTCTACTCCTGGGATCTTAGGCATGCATGCACATGTGCCTTGAGTGATTTTCAAGTCACTGAGTCTGGAACTCAAACCATTTGGCCATGTAGGAGTCCAGCAACGTAATTACTACACAATCTGCTAGCCCCAAATCGAGGGCTATTGAAGAAAGAAAAATACTTTATTATTGAAGAAAGAAAAATACGTTTTATAAATTCAGTTTAGCCTAGCATACAGTGTTAATAAACTCTATAGCATTGTAGGGTAATATAGTTGGTCTTCACTTTCATATACCACACACTCACTGGCTCACCCAACTTCCAGTCCTGTAAACTCC
>NW_006160124.1:1349590-1427251 GCF_000334495.1 Tupaia belangeri chinensis
CTACACTGGTATACTATTTATTTATCTTTTATACAATTGGGTTGTCTGAGAAGTCATGACACATTTTTACATAGAAAAACAGAAAAATGCCATGACTTTTCATGATGACCCAATGCATTTTTACTGTACCTTTTCTCTCTTTATATAAACAAATACTTACCATTGTGTTCCCTTGACCTACAGAATTCAGTACAGTAACATGCCATTACATATGTAGCCTTACGGTAATACACTATCCAAATAGCTTAAGTGTGTAGTAGGCTATACCACCCAGGGTTGCATAAGTACTCTCTGTGATAGCCATACAATCATAAAATTGCCTAATGATATATTTATGCTATTTAATTTTATACATTTAATCTGTATATCACTTAGCTTATACATTGAATTTACCCAACATGAATACATTTCGCACTAGTCCAGTTGAGGATACATAACACATTATCATAATAGATAATAACCCATTTCTGTGTCCCATAAATGCCTTGCCTCTTTATTTTTCTCCTTAATTACTTTCCTTACACTCTTCCCCTTTTCCAATATATTTCTCAGAATGTATCCCTATCATTAAACAACACATGGCTGTAAGGGCAGCTAAACCAATATGATACTTAAATTTTTATGATCAGAGTTTCTTTAAAAATGAAAGTATTATACCAGTGCATGAGAACTTTTCAGAAAACTACTGATTCCATAGGCAGAAATAGTAGGCAAGCCTAAAAAAACTAACATGTATATGTGTAGAATATAGAAAATACAAAACTAGATATGAAAATCTGACATTTTGAGCAATGAGTTGAATGAATGCAAGTAAAAGTAAAAGAGACAATATTACTTCCTCATGAATGCTTAAGATCTCAGCTGCTTCTCTAGATATATTAAGAGGCGAAGTAACTGAACTGATGCGACGAAGCTGCATCACCAAGATTCACAGGAGTTTTTCCAATAGCCTGAAGCCAGGTTGTATCTAGAGCAGAAGGGATTGCTAAGTTTTGATGCTATTCTTCTACACCATTTACTCCTCTGTGACTGCAAATGAAATCAATAATCTGAGCAGAATAATCACAGATTTTCTTGGGAGAAATGAAAGTTTGGGAAAGCTGGACCACTGAGCTTATCTTTGCCTTGGGAAAATGATATAAATTGTGAGGGCATCCAATAGCCTAAAAGATTAAATATCATCAAACCAAAGAGGAGTGAACCTTTGTATCATGTTATAACAAAAATTTAAAAATACATATAGGGCCTTCCAATTTTGGGAAACTGGATGTATGCATGTTCTCTTGTTCCTCCAATCAAACTAACTCCATTGGATATTATATGTAAAACCAATATAAAAAGATGGAGAGAAGAGGTCATACAATCTAGGAGCATCCGGGGCCAAGGAGAAACATGGGAAGGTATCAGTGGAAGAAGCCAAATGAGGAGCTGAAACTCCTACATTCATCAAGCAGTAGCAAAGACTCTTGCCTCTCAGTCATCAGCACAGGCTGAGTAGAGAACCTGGATTTCTTTTTCTTTTTTTTTTTTATTAAATTTCTTTATTTGCATTAATTCACTGTACAGCATACAAAGTGAGATTTTCCATCCAGAGTACACTGTATATTGGCTCAATCAAGCACATCAACATACATGTTATCATCAACAAATAATTTTCCATTTCTTGTTTTTGTATGTTTTGCTTATTTTTTCCCATCCTTGATTCCCTATCTCTTACCCTCGGCTGTCTCCCAGTCTTCTCCCACACTGTCTCTGGTATCTATGTTTGCTTTCTATAGCCCTCCCATTTTATTGAGTCACTAAAGATCTTAATTAATCTAAATATTTTCATAGCAAGCACAGCTGATATATACATTTCCATGAACACAAGTCCAACTTTAGACATAAGCCTCGGTGAGTATAATGAACTATAAAGTAGCACCTAGCTGGGGCTATATATCTTACTGCAGGCATCAAATAGGTATTTTTAATGCATTTTTATTTTAATTTCAAGAAAACCAGTTTTGGTTTTTTTTTTTTCTGAAACTTTTTTTAGCTTAATTAAAATCCTTTCCCTAAGCATAGTCACAGCATACAAAATGTGATTTCACATCCAGAATATACTGCATAGTGGCTTAATCGTGCATATTATTATAAAAAAATTCCATTTCTAGTTTCTAGAATTTTTTTTACCCCCTATTTTTGACCATCTGTCCTTTCCCATCCTCTTCTCACACTATCTCTGGTGTCTATAGTTGTCTTCCATTCCTTCCCCCCCCCACATTGTATTGATCACACAATTTCTTAAATAATCTAACTATTTTCAATAGCAAGTTCACTTGGTACTATTAAAAAAAACCAGTTTTAACTTAAATCAAAGAAATGCTAAGGAACTTTGCTTAAAGCCAGGAAACAGGTTAGGATTCTGTTCATGTAGTAGGTACATGAACCTATCCATATCTCGAGACAGGACACAAATCCTTAAAACCAGATAACAAAGTCTACAAGAAAATCAGCAATATTTTAGTCAAAAGTCATAAAATTATACTTCACCAATTCAGTCTCATGTACTTTATCTTCTGTTGTGGTTCAATTTTCCTGATTAAATTCTGGGACATAATATACAACTCCAGACTTGTTCCTTCAATTAAGTTGGCCACTCTCTTAGTTTTTGAACTCTTATTGCTGTGTGTCTGTATTTAATTTTCCTGATATTGCACTCCCTTGAGAACTTCTTGGAGATCTGGTCTGGTGCTGGTAAATTGTTGCAGGTTTTGTTTATCTGAGAATGTTCTTGTCTTTTCTTCCCACATGCAAGATAATCTTGCTGGGTACAGTATTCTTGGCTAAAATTGCTTTTCTCTTAACACTTTGAATATATTTTCCCATTCTTTCCTCGCTCACATTGTTTCCAATGAGAGTTCTGCTGTTAGCCTGATGGAATATCCTTTGTAGGTAACTTGAGGTTTTTTTCTTGCCAATCTTAGTATCTTGTCTTTGTCTGTGGTTTTGGTCAACCTGACTATAATGTGTCTTGGAGAAGATCTTCTTGGGTTGATTCTATTTGGGGCCCTTTGTATTTCTTGGGCCTGGATCTTTGAGTGCCTCTCTAGGTTTGGAAAGTCTTGCAGGATTTCATGGAATAGATTATCAATGCCCTTATGAGTCTCTTCACCTTCTGGAATGCCAATTATCCATATGTTTGGACGTTTGATGATATCTAGTACTTCTCGTATATTATTCTTAAATTTTGGGGCATTTTTCCTAGTCTTCGTGGTGGATTTTTCTAGGTCAGCAATTTTCTTTTCTATGTCTGAGATTCTGTTTTCTGTATAATCTAGTCTGCTTTTAATACTTTCAAGGGAGCTTTTGCTTTTGACTTCCTGTATTATAGCCTTCGTCTCTAACAGTTCTGTGTGATTATTTTTTAAAGTATGTAATTCCTCTTTTTTTGGAAGAGGTTTTTGCTATAGGGTGTGTGAGCTTGCCAGACAGACAGAGAGAGACAAAGAGACAGAAAGTGAGAAATAACCCCCAAGGGGGAATGGCCACACCGCAGTCCCTTCTCCTCCATTCTCCTCTCGGGATCTTGAGCACGCATGCCCATGTGCCCGGTTTGAGTTTTAAGCCACTGGGTCTGGGACTCGAACCGCAGTTGACTACATGGGAGTCCAGCAACATAGCCATTACACTAACTGCTGGTCCCTGTAATTCTTCTTTTAGATATTGTAAGAATTTCCTCACCTCCTGGAACTCATCAACTTCTTTTACCTTTCTCTTCTGCAGTTCATTGTCTCTCTTTTCTTCCATCTCTGTTAGCTCTGCCATTATGAATGTTCTAAATTCTTTATCAGACATTTCCATGATTTCCATTGAACTGCTTATGGATGAAGAGGAGTTATTCTTTTCCCTTGGAGTAGAGGTATTTTCTTGCTTTCCCATATTTCTTGTGGTCCTGCGGTGATTTCTATTCATCCTGAAATGACTACTTTGCAGGAGTCATGAGGAATCTTCTGCTGAAGGCCTTGCCTCTCCTGCCATGCTAGCTTGTTTGCTGGAGGCTGAATTATCAATAGGAACTCTTCATTTGTCTTTTACCCTGAAATGACTCGAGAACCTGGATTTCTAACCAGATTTTGTTGAAAGAAACTGATGTTCCCTTTACTGACTGAAGTGTTATCAGATAAAGTCAGCTGAACCAAAAGATTTTTAAAAGTTCCAGGGTCTTACAACATAAAATCCAAATTATCCAGATTTCAGTGGAAAGTCATTCATCGTACCAAGAACTGGGAATATCTAAAACTGAATGTATAAAGAGAAAAGATACCAGCTCTTGGATTGCAGAGATATTAGAATTATCTGAGAAAGATTTTAAGATCATAAAAATGCCTTAACACGCAATTATGGATACACAAGGCAGAGATGAAGGGAAAAAAAAAAGAAACCCAGATGTCTAAGCAAAGAGACAGGATATATAAATAAGAAAAAAACTGAAAAATTTATGATAAAAATAGATAACCCAAATTAAGATTCAATGAACATTCTACAGCAGAATGGAAGGATAGACAAAAGACATCAGAAAACTAGATGATAACAATAAAACTTACAAAATCAGAGTGGGTCAAAGATGTTGGATTTGTACATGGCTGACCAGTTAAGGTCCAGATCTGGTGGCTTGAAAATCATATCATGTGCATGTGCCTGTGTTCCAATATCCTGGGAGGAGAATGGAGAAGGGATTGTGGTGTGGCCATCCCCTCTGGGAGGTGATTTCTTACTTTCCTTCCTGCTGGCTCTGTTTATGGTTCTCTTAGTGACAGCATATGCCCTATGGCAAAAATGAACAAAACAAAAAAAAGTTTTAGTAACAGAAAGAAAATAGACTAAGAAATATACAAAGCTTCAAGAACCTGTGGGACTATAACAGAATACAGCATTTGTTTCAAGTAAGTCTGGGGAGAGTAGGAAAATGTGTGTGTGTGTGTGTTTGTGTGTAAAATAATCAAAATAGGGACAGCAGGTGGTGTGGTGGTTAAAGGTGCTGGACTTCCCACATGGCTGTCCATAGTTTCAGTCCCGGTCCTGGTGGCTTGCTTTCTCTCTCTCTCTGGTCAAATTGGAAAATAATAATAATAAATAAAATGAAATAAAATAATTAAAAAAGGAATTAAAAATAATCAAAATAATAATGGATGAAAATTTCCAAGTTTTATAAAAGACAAATGTGCAGATTCAAGAAGTTGAGCAAACCCCAGGCAGAAGAAATCCAAAGAAATTCACAATAGACCATATCACAGACACTTCTGAAAACTAAAGACAAATGAACAAAAAACCTGATTATGAGAAAAATCTGGTTTGAGAGTGAGAGAGATGCAAAGCTTTACCTATTTGAGGAAAAATTTAAATGACAGTGTATTTCTCATTAAAAACCATGGAAGCAAAGAGCAGCACTATATTTTTCTAATGTTGAAAGAAAATAAGTATTAACCCAAAATTCTATATCCAGTGAAAATATCCTAATAATTAAAGTAAAATCAAGTCATTCTGATGAAGGAATCAGAGACCTTATAGATAGCAGACCTACTCTAAAAATAAAATTACTAAAGAAAATTTTATAAACAGAAAAGAATCAGTGGAAGAAGAAACTAGGGAACATAGGAAGGAAGAACAAGAAAAACAAAAATATAGGTAGATACAATAGACTGGTAGATACAATAGACTCCCCTTCAGTTTTTCTGTTTTCTATATTGTTTCTTGGTCAAAGCAAAACTATCGCACTGTCAGATGTGGTTCTAAGTGTATATGTAGGATGATTATTTAAACAACTGTAACAAGAAGAGGAGGGTAGAGTGATAAATGGAGGTAAGAGACAGAGATAGACATTACATAATGACAAAAGGCGCAGTCCACCAAGATGTAGCAAGCCTAAATGTCTATACATGAAACAACAACACTAGAAACTATTTGAAGCAAAAATTGACATTGTAGAACTGAAGGAAGAAATAGACATATCCACAGTAAAGCTGAAGACTTCTACATACCTCTCTCAATAATTAATAAAACAATTGGGTAGAAAATAAGTCAGGACATAGAATTCAACAACACTGTTTATCAACAGCATCCAATCGACAGTTACAGAATGCTTCATCTAATAACAACAGAAAACACATTCTTTCCAAGTGCCTACAGAATATATACCCAGAGAGACCACATCTTAGGCCATAAACCAAACCTCAGATCACTTAAAAAAATTGAAGTCATAGACAGTATGCCCTCAGGTAACATAAAATAACACTAGCCATCAGTATCAATAAGTATTGGCAAGTCTCCCGACATTGTAAATAATACAAATTTAAATGTTCCATGAATCAATGAGATATTACATAGGACTGGTCAAAAAATATAAAAAGATAACACTAAATGCTAGTATGTGGAAACTAGAACACTTGTATGTTATTGATGAAAATGTAGAATACTATTCCAGAACTGGTTGACTGGTTACCCCAAAATTAAACATGCAATGACTATACAAACTACCCCGGAAGTTTCTCTGGCACTTATCCTGGGGAAATTAAAATTATGTTCACATCAAAACATGTTCATAAGTATTTCTAATTTATTTGTAATAGCCACACAATGGAAACAGTCCAGTTTCAAGAGGTTCCAGTGTTTTTCAGTGACTGAATAGTTTATAAACTGTGACTGAGACTGGGGAAGTTTCATGGCATGATGATTCTGTTAGGATTGTCATTCTCCTTTGCTCTGTGAATAAACTTTAAGAATAAAATAAAATCAGATATCAGAAGGAGAATACTCCATAAAACAGAATTGAGTATGTCACATAGAGCCTGGAAGAAAATTTAAAAAATCTCATAGAAACTATTGCAGAAAAAATAAAAGGAGGGAGAAAAGAAAAAAGGAGATTGTGGGAGGATAATGGAGGTGAAAGGATTACAGTGTGGCCATTCCCTTGAGGGTGGGGGATGATTTCTCACTTTCCCTCTGACTGTTTCTGTCTGTTCTCTCTCTTGGGCTAGCACATGTACCCTGAGATGAAAACCTCTAAAGAAAAAAAGAAATTACAGGTATAACACAAGAAAACAACCAAGAGCTAAAAAATACAATAATTACATTATAATGAAAAGAGACCTCAATCTGCTAATCCAAAAGACATATTGCTGAGAGAAGCATTGATAAGAGTAGCCATTTATTATTTAGGAGAAAAAAGGTATCAGAAACTTTTATGTACAGATTCTTAAGAATTTACTCAGTTTAGGGGGACCAGCAGTTAGCATAATGGATATGTCGCTGGACTCCCATGTAGTTGACCATGCCCAAGATATCGAGAGGAGAATGGAGAAGGGATTGCGGCATGGCCATCCCCCCTTGGGGGTGATTTCTCGCTTTCTGTCTCTGTCTCTCTGTCTCTGTCTGTCTGGCGAGTGCATGTGCCCTATAGCAAAAACTTCTCAAAAACAACAACAACAACAACAAAAAACCAGAGTTTACTCAGTTTAAATAAATATTGAAGGAAAAGACTCTAAATAAGGAAGAACATGTGAGACTTCATAGTATTTTTTATTGTTTTAATCATAAAATGGGGAAAACCAAGAATTCAGAATGTATCTTAGATACATTATAGATTTTTGTTAAAGCCCTAAGTACCTACTAAAATCCTCACTGGGCAGGTAAGTGGACCATCAAATTGCAAAATGGAATATTAGTGAAAAAAATACATGCAACTGAAAAAAAATTAGTGGCATGCATATGAGGTCTTTTTTTATTGCTACCTCAAAATGGGCATAGAGCAGCAGCAGTCTTGGCACTTCCCCAAATTGAGGACTCACAGGCCTCATGTGATACCTGATGACTCGTGTGCATACAGTGAGAAGTGTTGGTCCAATTAGTTCTACTTTGGGGCAAGTTCTGAAGAGTATATGTTCTAGAGGGAAATGATGTCAAGAAGTAGAAGAATATTATTACAAGAAAAATCTCAGAGCTTGTAATGTTTGAGAGGGTTTCTTTCTGTTATCTCTGTCCAAATCAATGTAAATAACAAATATCATATAATTATTTAAAAAACATTTACCACTAGTCTTCTATTCAACAGCACTTTAGATGTTGGGTTTTCCCAGTATGAAAACTAGAACAGTCTCTCAGTACCCACCATCACTGGAGAATAATTCATATTGAAACATATTCTGAGTTTTCTGACCATCAAGAAGAAAAAGCAAGATGTCTTAAATATTCCAGCAGAAAAAAGTATTTTATTTAGAAGAGGTAAAATGAAACTATCTTTGACTTTTCTAAAGCAGCAATTAGGGAAGTTGTAATACATGACATTGTTGGACTAGCAGATGGTGTAGTGGTTATAGTGCTAGACTCCCACATGGCCAACCGTGGTTTGATTCCTGGATCTGGCAGCTTAAAACTCACACCAGGCAGGTGTACAAGCATGCCCAAGGTCTCAGGAGGAGAATGGAGGAGAAGGGATTGTGTGTGGCCATGCACCCCAACGGGTGATTTCTTACTTTCCCTGTCATTGTCTTTCTCTGGCAAATACACATGCCCTATGAAAACAACTTTAAAAAGAGAAAAAAGGTACCATCAAATGGCATAACAGTTCTGTCACTAGACTCCCATGTGGCTGACTATGGTTTGAGTCTTGGACCTGGCAGCTTGAAACTCATGCAGGTGCATGTGCATGCATGCCCAAAATCCCAAGAAGAGAGTAGAGGAGAAGGGATCGTGGCATGGTCATCTCCCTGGGGTGTTATCTCTCATTTTCTATCTCTCTGTCTCTCCCTGTCTTTCTAGCAAGTGCATATAATAATAATAATAATAATAATAATAATAATAATATATGTGTATATATATATGTGTGTGTGTGTGTGTATATATATATTTATATATACACACACACACACACACATATTTATGGCATAGGTTCTAGTTGAACCTAGATGCCAACTACTTTCCTCCTTGCCCCAACATATTACAGAATTTTTTTTTTTTTCAGAGAGAGATTTTTGCTATGGGGTGTGTGTGTACTACTAGAGAGATGGAGAGACAGAGAGCGAGAAATCATCCCTAGGAGGGATGGCCATGCTGCAATCCCTTCTCCCTTCTCCACATACAAATGTGGGCATGCGCACACATGTGCCCAGGGTGAGTTTTAAGTCACTAGGTCCAGAACTTGAACCCCTGTTGACTACGTGGAAGTCCAGCGACATAACTATTATGCCATCTGGTCCTATATTATAGAATTTCTATTTCCTTCTGATGTTCTGTGTTAATTATTTCTGTCCAGACAGTTACTGTTTTCCTTGATTTCCTATCTTGGACTGTGGAGACCAAAGTGACCGTGCAGAAGCCATAGCTTAAAATTCAATGTGAGATTTACAGAAACTCTGGTGGAAATGTTGATTTTTTTTTTTTTTTTAAGAAAAAGAACAGAGAGCACAATTTCTTCAAGTAAGGCACAGGGAATGACTATAACCAGGGCAATTCAACTTCTAGCCTTTGGTTCATAGACCTATGCCTTCTACCCATTGTGAGTACCACATGGTAGAATAATTATGGACAGAGTGTAGATTGCATCCTGGAGGAAGGCAAGCCATCTTCCACAGGAACATATCTAATTGTTCTCTCAGCTGTCCCTGTCAAGCAACTTCTGGTGTTATACTTTGTGATAGCACCAGTGTATCCCATGATCTGTTGTTCCTCCTTTACTTGAAAGGAGTGAGTGCCTTAGATTGAATTTATGCCATAAAACTAGTTTATAGACAAGACAGTCCATGTGTTTTTGGAGGGGTAATGCTGCTGAACTGATACCTAATATATTTGTTGATTCTATTCAAGAAGAATCACTGCTCCTTCCACTAGAAAAGGGGTCCAATGCACTTAACAGTCACTGTCAAAAGACAGTACCATATTATGGGGCTCTGTATTTGATAAGGTTAACTTTTAACAACAGCAGAAACTAGATTAGACTTGGAGGATGGAACCCTGTACTGTTGGATTCATGTATGGCTTATGCCATTGCAATCATGGGTAGCAGTCTCACCCGTTCACTAGTATGAGATGATGTAAAGGTACCAGAATAGCATCAGCCGAGTCTGGACTTCTGACTTTATAGCTCTGATGGCACCAAATTCTGAATGGGCAGCTCTGTCTACCAGGGTTGCTTGATGATCTTGGTCAGATAGTCCCCCTTGTCTTGGCCAATTAGAACGATAAAATCTGGTTTTGAATGGTGTATATTGCTCTGAAAAAAAAAGGTCAAGGCCTTATTCCAGAACCATTTGCTTTCCTGTAAATTATGGTTGGGTCAAGGCCTTATTCCAGAACCATTTGCTTTTCTGTAAATTATGGTTTTTTTTTTCTTTTTTTTTTTTTTTAACTTACTTCAAGTATCTCCAGTACTATAAGGTCCTCTAGGTCATATGGCCTCACTTGACTGTGAGCTATCAACAATTTACGCTCTCAGCACCTGGGGAATTACCACCTTGACCCTGAGGGTAGATCTTGAAAGTACAGCAGAGCATTTATTACTACAATGTTTATTGTTAGTGAAAAAGCAATTATTGAAGGCATTTAGACAAAAATTATGAAAATGTGTTTGTGCTCTTTGACCAAAACAATTTAATTCTTCTGAACAGAATAAAGAACTGATTCTCTAGTTTATGGGAAAAAAAAAAGGTAAATATTTATCAAAAAGGAATTATAAATAAACATTTTTTAATTTAAAAAAATTACCAGAGGTGGTTGTACTCTCTCTTTCTCACGCACTGCCCTCTCTCCCCCATTGGGATTGTCAGGCTACAGTCTCTTCTCCTCCATTCTTTCTCCTTTTGGATTTTGGGCACAAATGCACATATACCTGACATGTGCCTCAAACCATCAGGTCTGGATTCAAACTGCACAGTCAACCATGTGGGATCCAGCTGCCTTAGCCATCATGCTACCAGTTGGCCCAGTATATATTTTAAATTAAGTCGTTGGGACCAGCAGTTATCGTAATGGCTATACTGCTGGACTCCCATGTAGTCGACTGTGGTTTGTGTCCTGGACCTGGTGGCTTAAAACTCACGCTGGGTGCGTGTGCACCCAAGATCCCAAGAGGAGAATGGAGAAGGGATTACGGCATGGCCATCCCCCCGGGGGGTAATTTCTCGCTTTCTGTCTCACTGTCTCTCTGTGTGGTGAGCACATGTGCCCTGTAGCAAAAAAAAACCCTCTCCCCCCCCCAAAAAAAATTAAGTAGTATAAAACATCAAGAAAGAAACTATAATGTTATGCATTTGTGCTCATTGATGTAGAAAGATCATCATGATGTAACAGAGTTTTAAAAACTTGTTATTAAAAAATCTACAGAGTATTACTTCACATTTTTCTTTGTGTGTATATATATTTTTTATTACTATAAAAACATATACTACTCTTTATTAGATAATAGATCTTCTGAGAATTTCATTTCCCTTTTTTCATAACAATTAGTATATAGGCAAAAGACTGGAAGACACATTTTATCAATGATGTATGGATGGCAGATGTGCACATAAAAAGTTGTCCAGGACAACTCATCATTAGAAAAATACAAGCTAAGATTAAAATCATGAATTACCACACACCTATTATAACAGCTAAACTGAAAAAAAGCAACAATAGTAAATGCTGGTGTGGTTATAGAGAAACTGAATATCTCAGGTGTTGATGATAATCTGAAATTACAGCCATTCTGGAAATAGATTGGCAGTTTCTTAAAAACTAAATATGTACTTAACATATGACCCAACAATCACATTTCTGGGCAACTATCCTGGACAAATGAAAATTTATGTCCACAGAAAAATGTACCCACATTTTAAAATGGCAGTTTTGTTTAAATGAGCCCCACATTGGAAACAATCAAAATATCCTAAATAGGTAAATGGTTAACAACTGTGATGTATATATGAAACACTACTTAGTAATAGCAAGGAACAAACTACTATGCGTTACCTTGGCTGGATCTTAAGGGCATAATTCTAAGTGAGAAAGGTCATATGCTGTTTGATTTTATGTATATAACTTTCTCACAATGACAAAAATGTAGGAATGGAGAACCTGTCAGTGATTGCAAGGGTGAGAAATGGTGGTTGAAGGAGACGGGTAGGATTGTAAAGGAGAAGCATGAGAGAGAGCTTGTGGTTCTAGAATAATTCTGTATCTGACTGGTGGTCTTGTGGTCCCTATGCAGACTTAGACAAGATAATATTATATAGAATTACACTTATTCTTTAAACCAATGTTAATTTACTGGACTTGATATTATGCTGTAGAAAACTCAGATATAACCAATGAGGAATGCTCAGTGAAGATTACACAGGACCTCTTTGTACTGTCTTTGCAACTTTCTGTGACCCTAAATTATTTCAAATTAATAAGAAGAATAAAACATGCAAATTCAAATTTTGATAAAAATAATTCTATTTTTGAATAAAAAAAGGCTGAAGTCTTATTTTCCTTATTTAATTTTATTTTGATTTTTTTCTATACATTCAATCACATTGTTTAGCTTACAATGTGAGCATTTCAATATGTGAACATTTCTCCCCAGTCCCGTTGATCAAAATATCTTCAACCAATAACACCACACTTCCCCATCCCATCAATGCTCTACCTCCATAGCCCTTCTCCAAATGTCCTTCCTTGTTTTCCTTTATAAACTTAACTAAATAAAGAGTATCAGGACCAGCAGATGGGGTAATGGTTATGTCACTGGACTCTCACATAATTGGCTGCGGTTCGAGTCCTGGATCCAACAGCTTGAAACTCATACTGGGCACCTGTGGGTTCATGCCGAATGGAAGAGAAGGGATTTGCTGTGTGGCCATCTTCCCTGGGGGAGGGTGGCTTGTTGGTTTCTGTCTCCCTATTTCTCTCTGTCTCTCTAGTGAGCACGTGTACCTTATAGCAAAAATTTCTCAAAAAACAAAAATAAAAATGATTATCAGGCATATTGTAAAACAGAGATTGAAAAAATGTTTAGAAACTGATTAAAACAAACAAAAAAAATACGGAAAAGATTTCAGAGCCTTTTTCTTTTTTTAATTGACTTCCAGAGTCCAGTAGATAGAAACTATTAACTGAAAATTAGACGGGTATTATAAATGAAAAAAAAGTTTAAAATGTTTCGCTCTTTGTTATAAGGAACAAAAAACAATTATTTATAGTACAGGCCTCGTCAATTTCTATTTCATGTGAAAGAGGTGACGTCTATAGTGGCTGAATATACCCACTGAGTACAGCATATACCATTTGAAATAGAGAATATAACATTTATTTAAAAACTAAATGACGAGTTTTCAAATAATTCTTTTCAATTATTTTGAGTAAAAAACAATACAAATTTAATTGTTTGTAATTCCCCTTGGTGAATTTTTGTTAAATGAGAAAATAAAAAAATTAAGACTAAGAAACTTAGGCTGCACTGTGATTTCAAAGACAAACCAAAAATAAACACGGATATGTTCAGCACTCTATGAAAACTTTTCTTTTTTAACATTGTCTTTTGGTTTGTATTTTCAGAAGATTTTTCTCCCAGAGTCTATTTGTTCTGATGTCTGGGTCTTTCTATCTTTTGTGCAAATGATGGCAAATAGCCAAGCACTATTGTTCCTTGGGGGAAAGTCACAGAGACAAGTATAGTAGTAGCAGGTGTGCTGGTGCCTCGCTTATCACATTTTGAAGCAGTGCCCAGAAATTTGGCTGGCTCTGAGGGATGGTCTCTAAGATTTGAGTTCTGGTTCCTTTAAGCTGCATCATAATAAAAGTCTGAACAATATTTAAAAATATAAACAAATTCTAAAAATGTTTTTCATACCAATGGATCATCTTGCACAACTTGAGTATCATTTATTAGGTTTATGGTATAATTTATTATTTGCTGCTTCATCAGTCTTTCTCCCTCATTTACATAGATAACAACAACAGGGCTGGCTCCATGGCTCAGTGGTTAAGGCAGCCAGATCTTGCATGGTCAACCCTGCAGTTAAAGTCCTAGACCTGAAGGACTGAGAAACATGACAGGGGAGTGTGTATGTGTGTGCTCAAAATCCTGACAGGAAGGAAAATGGAAGAGAAGGGATTATGGTATGACCATTTCCAATAGGAAGTGTTTCCTCCCTCTCCTTTTTCCTCTTTCCCCATCTCTCTGTCTTTCTTTGGCAAGCACACATGCCCTCTGGCAAAAATGTTTAAAAAATTAACAATAAAAAGTTGACATAAACACTGTTGTTTACAATCTTGAAATTAGAATAGCCAAAATATGTATACATCTGTGAAAACTTTACATTTTATTTCCAGTGATAGTTGACAGAAGAAAAAGCCACATAAATTGAACATTCAAATTGATCAATTTTGGATTCATATTCAAATAATATTTGTTTAGTAATAAGATTATCACTTTCTTGAGCACTCTGCATAGCTATCTTAAATAATCCTTACATTTTCTAGGTGAAGTATATATTATCAACACCTTGATTTTGCAGAAAAAGAAACAAAGCTGAGGGAGGAGAAACAATTTCCACTATTTTCTACGTATGAATAAAAGTAATCTTTGTTCAGCTGTGACTTCTAAAGTGTATTTGATTGCACGTTCATGTAAATCTCCAAATTCTGCACTACACCCAACAAAACTAATACCATGAGATTGATTTGGTACTATAGTTTAAAGGAAATGAGACCAATTATTCTATGTATAAACAATCAGTTGGAGAAAAGTGGACAAAATATAACTTTTTAAATATGTAAAATAGAAATTTTAAATACATGTTTAGTCACAAGACACTTGATAGAAAAATATCTGTACCTATATCTCCATCTTTATCCATGTCTATCTGCCAATTGAAGTAAAGTTTTGGGGAGTCAGAAATTACTCTCATATGTCTGTTTTTAAGTAAATTTGGGAACTGCTCTTTTATTTAGAATTGGCCTATTAATGAATCATCAATAGGTATCACCTTTGAGCTTTGAGATTATATAATAATCATATTTGTATCATATTCTCAGCCTTCTTTTAGATCTCTTCAGGTTTTATTTCCTCTTTCTCAACAGCCTTGCTTTAATTTTTCTACTTTAAAACTCTTTTATCCATTTTTCTAGTTTAATATCAAACTTGAATCTTATTAAATTCAATAAAGCTTTTCCTTTGGTGAAGAAAGATGACTAAGGAAAGTGGTTTAAAAGAGGCTACAATGAGGTAGATACTTCAACATAAGATGCCCTTGTTAAAATTTGATAAGAAATAAAAATGCAACAGAAGAAAAAAAGAATTGAAATTCTTTTGTTGAATAGTAATAAATAATGTCAAAATGGAGACTGGAAATTTATTCATACAGAATTGAATGTATAAAGCAACTTAATCTGAGTGTATTTAACTCTTTCACTTATTTCAAGTTCAATTTAGAAGAAAGGAATAGTGAAGACATATAAGAAAGTAGTGCAACTATGAAAAAGGGTCATAGAGTCTCTCACACTGGATCCTATTTGGCCCACTGTAGTTTGAGTCGTGGCCCACTGGCTTGCAAAACATGCAAGGTGGGGCCAGCAATTAGCGTAATGGCTATGTCACTGGACTTCCATGTAGTTGACCACGGTTCGAGTCCCGGACCCAGTGGCTTAAACTCATGCCAGGCACGTGTGCATGCATGCCCAAGATCCCAAGAGGAGAAGGGAGGAGAAGGGATTGCAGTGTGGCCATCTCCCCTCAGGAGTGATTTCTCACTTTCTGTCTCTCTGTCTCTCTCAGTCTTTCTGGTGAACACATGCACACTAAAGCAAAAACCTCTCCAAAGAAAGAAAAAGTAAAGGAAAAACAAAACAAAACAAAACAAAACATGCAAGGTAAGCCCCAAATCCTGATGAAATAGAAAAATGAAAGAGAAGGGATTTTAGTGTGACTATACTCCATTGAGATGTGCTTTCTCTCTCTTTTTGTCTCTCTGTCTCTCTCTAGTGAATGCATGTACCCTCTGGCAATTAAACACAAAGTAACATAAAGTACATGAAACTATTTTCTTAAATAATGTTTTCAGTTGTATTGCAAAATGGGAAAAGTGGATTTGGTACTACATACATGCTCCAGGCATCTCCTGTTTTCAGAACAGGAAGATGAAAAACTAAGAGCAGAGCAAACTTGCTCTCAAACTTTAGCATTAGTGGACAAAAATAGTGATTGATATCCACTCAGGATGGGGACATCGGATTCATTACCCACAGTTTAGATGGGTTTCCCAAAATAGCTAGACCTAGGAACTAAGTGTGAGTTGGAATTGCATTGGTCCTAAAATTCCATTTTACAAACATTCTAAAACTTAAAAATAATTTGCCACTAGACACTATTAAAAGCAAATGTAAATCCCATTTGCAATAAGTTAACATTATCCCAGTCTTCAAAGTTAGACATTTTTGTGAACAAAATGAAGTCAATCAAAAATAATTAGGTGTACGCTAAATATATGTGGCATATTTGCACAATGGGATATTGTTCAGCTATAAAAAAGAAACTAATGCTACGTGAAGTGACATGTATAAATCTCATAGGCGGAATACTGAGATGGCAAAGAAAAAAGACGCAAATGTAATGCATGTGTTTTTTCAAAATTGCCAAACTGAATTGTGTGAAAGAATAATAGTGGTAACACTACAAGGATATTAATTACCAGGAGATTCAGTACCTTCAACCGTGTAGGGTCAAATCCTATTTTTTTTTTTAGAGAGAGGATTTTGCTAATGGGCGTGTGTGCTCACTGGAGAGACAGAGAGAGACAGAGAGACAGAAACTGAGAAATCACCCCACCCCATGGGGCATGGGCATGCTGCGATCCCTTCTCCTTTATTCTCCTTTTAGGATTTTGAGGATGTATGCTCATCTGCTTGGCATGTTTAAGCTGCCAGGTCTGAGACTTGAACAGCAGTCGACTATGCGGGAATCCAGCAATGTAACCTTTATGCCATCTGCTGGTCCCAAGGGTCAAACCCTGTTTTGATGAACTTGAAGTAGCTCATTCTAATTTATCAAGTGCTAGTAGGAGAACAGTTTTAAAGATGTTAATGGAGAGCAGGAAATGACATAAAAATGGGAGATGAGAAACAATTATAGAACAAGTTGACATATAGAAAGCAAAACAGACACAGTCGATTTAAACTGAAACAATAATAATTACATTCAATTGGAAAAAAAATTTCATTTAAAAGAAAAAAAATCAGATAATTAAAAAACAAAGATATGCAGCTTATAAAAATCAGAATCAACTTAAATATAGAGATAAACAAAGGGCCAACAGTTGGCATAGCGGCTAAGTCGCTGAACTCCCCGTGGCTGACTGTGGTTTGAACCCTGGACCTGGTAGATGAAAATCATGCCAGGTACATGTATTTGCATGCCCAAAATCTGAGAAAGAAAATGGAAGAGAAGGGGTTTCAGCATGGGCATCCCTCCCAGGCAGTAATTTCTCACTTTGCCTCTCCCTGTCTCCTGATGGAAAAGGAAAAGAAAAAAAAAAAAAACTAAAGAAAAAAAAAGATAAATTCACCAGTTATATTTACAGTCATACTGAAATTAAGGAATAAGTCAGAAAGAATAACAGAGGGAGGCTGGCAGGTGGCATGGTGGTTAAGGCACTGAACCCCCACACGGTTGACCACGGTTTGAATCCCACACCTGGCAGCTTTCTCTCTCTCTTTTAGTCTCTCTTATCAAAGTGAATAATAATAAATAATAAAAATGAATAAATCTTAACAAAATTATTTTAAAAAGAAAGAAAATAGAACTATCCCTTTATATTTGAAAATTTAGCAATATATGACTATATAATCAATGTGAGAAAAATATTAAATGGGCAAAATTAGGCAATACTATCTCGAAGAAGAAGAAATAGGAAGATTTTTTCAAATGGTCAACATGAACTGCTATAACAACACAGAATTAACATATATACTTTCCATGGAAGCGTATGTAATGACAAGACCAATATGGAGAATCCAGGGAGACCTCCCATATTCAGGGCACTTGATTCATATGAACAGGGGAGCTTGACAGAACCGTGGAAAAAAATAGCTAAAATTGCACATATTAATTAATTCTATATCCATATGGGGAAAAATAAAACTTTATCCCATTTTTATGTTTTATACAGAGAAATTGAGCTTAGATAAATGATCTGATTTAACTTCATTTTGTTTACAATCAAGTTTAGGTGAATTATTTGAGATAAAAAAGTGGTCTTTGGAACAAAAAGGAAAACAACTTCATAAACTTGTTGCAAAGATAGCATCCTTAAACTTGACATAGATCTAAATTTAAAGGAAAAATTGATTCAACTTAGCATTCCTGGGACTAGTAGATGGCATAATGGTTACATTGGTGGACTCCCATGTAGTCGACCACAGTTCAAGTCCCAGAATTGGCAGCTTAAACCTCATACCAGGAACACGTGCATGCCTGTCCAAAGTCCCGAGAGAAGAATGGAGAAAAAGGGATTGCAGCATGGCCATCTTCCCTGGGAGGGGGTGGGGATTTTTTTTGCTTTCTGTCTCTCTGAGTACATGCACCCTACAGCAAAAAAATCTCAAAGAAAATAATTAGCATTCTTGTTTGTGAGAAGTTCCTAGAGACATTAAAAATGTAAAACTCACAGTAGGAGACAATAACAGCATATATAAGCTACAAGGGCTTGTGTATAGCACATAAAAATTGTACAAATTATTAAGGAGACACGTCATCATTATATTTGTAACAGAAAATCAATTTAATTATTTTTTTTAAGATAAATTTGCTCAAGGGCTCATGAGCTTACTGGAGAGAAAGAGAAAGACAGAGAGACAGAAAGCGAGAAATCACCCCCTAGGGCAATGGCCACACTGCAATAATTTCTTCTCCAGTTTCCTCTTGGGATTTTGGGCATATATATACACACACACTTACCTGGCCTGAGTTTCAAGCCACCAGGTGACTCAAACTACAGTAGACCCCATGGGAGCCCAGAAACATAACCACTATGCCATCTGCTGGTCCCAGATACAATATTTTCTAAAACCCAGGCATTTTTATTAATATGAATAATATCAATATCTTGGAAAAAATTCAAATATCCAAATGGATAAACATATTGTAACATTATTATAAAAATACGATGCAGCAATTAAAAAGGAAATAGCCAAGTATATTCAACAACAGAAATGAATCTCACAAACTTAATTTTAAGAAGCAGAACACAGACAAAATAGACTATATATTGTATGATTGTTTTATTTTAAAAGCCTAAAAACTGGCACCAGCAAGTGGAGAGATGGTAAGCTGATAAATCCCACATAAACAACTCCACAGTTTGAGTCTAGACCTAACATCTTGAAAATCTCAACAGATGCATGTGTGCATGTTCCCAAAATCCTGAGAAAAAAATAGAAAAGGGATTATGACATGGCCACTCCTTTTTTGGGGGGGGGATGATTTCTCACTTTTCTTCTCTTTCTTTTCTTTCTTTCTTTTGTCAGCACATGCATCCTGAAGCAAAAATGTTAAAAAAAAAAAATCAAAAACTGGCCAAAAAAAATCTATTGAGTTAGGGTGCAGGATAGTGATTATTTCTGAAGAATACAGAAGTTAGTGATAGAAGTTGAGCAAAAAATTGACAACTCCTTTGAAGTGCTGGTAAAGTCCTGTTGTGTAGGGGCCATTTTGTGGTAATTTGTTGTGTCATATACATAATACTTGTATAATTTTCTGTATTTATACTATGCATTCATATAAGTTTAAAAAATCTGTTATTTCTTATATGAAATACAAATATTTAAATGTAAAAAATAGAGCAATTGGGGCCAGCTGATGGTGTAGCAGTTATGTTGCTTGACTCCCACATGGCCAACTGCAGTTCGTGTCCCAGACTGGGTGGCTTGAAACTGATGCCAGGTGCATGTGCGTGTCTGCCCACGGTCCTGGGAGGAGAATGGAGAAGGGGTTGCCATGTCGCCACACCTCTGGGGGGAAGGACGGTCATTTCTCATTGTCTCTGTCTTCATTTCAGCAATAATAAAGGAAATGAAACTCTATTTGACATATTTTCAGAACTTTTATTTTGTCATATGTAGGCTAAAGCATATGTCAAGAACATTTAGCATTAACTACACAGTTAAGTTGATCTTTTGGTAAACCAAATAAGTAAAGTATTGATTCAATTTTAAATTGTTGTTTACATTTTTTTTCTATTAGGTCATATATATTCAAGACAATGAGCTAACATTCAGCTGCAGTTTATTGTCTTTAATTTTTTTCTTTTTAAATTTATTGATTTTAATGATTATTTATACATTTAATAGCTATAGATCATTTAGATTATAAAGAGACTTTACCCAGCATGATATACACCTCACTTTTCCTACGCTTTTCCCTTCCCACTCTCTTTCCACTTTGGCTCTTGTGTCCATAACAATTTTTAATAATTATATGTCCTCCAGTCTTTCAGTCTCTGCCATAGAGTGTGGACAGTCAGTATATGTTAAGTAGAGACATACAGTGTCTCTCTTTCATAGCCTGACTTGCTTAACTCAGCAACAAATCTTCCATATTTGTCCACTTTCTATCAAATTCCAAGACCTTGTTGTTTTTATGGCTGAATAGTATTCCATGGAGTATATGTGCCATACTTTTTCCATCCATTCATCCATTTGTGGACATTTGGGTTGATTCCATGTCTTAGCGATTGTGAATAAGACTGCAATGAATATAGATCTGTAAGCACTTTTCTGACTGAGTGTTCTCCTGTCCTTTGGGTAGATACCCAGGAGTGGAATTGCTGGATCATATGGTAGTTCTATTTGAAGGTATTTGAGGAACTTCCATATTGTTCTCCACAGTGGCTAGACCAATTTACATTCCCACCAACAACGTAGAAGTGTTCGTCTTTTATTGGATGCCCTTTGCGACTTATCATTTTTTGTTTTTTTTTGATCTTCACCATTCTGACTGGGGTTAGATGGTATCTCATTGTGGTTTTGATCTGCATCTTCCTTATGAGGGATGTGGAAAGCATTTCTTCATATGCTCTTTGGCTATTCATATGTCTTCCTTAGAGAATTGTTTATTCAGCTCACTTTCTCATGTTTCAATTAGGTTAATATTTCTTTTCTGGGTAACCCACTTGAGTTCCCTGTGTGTTCTGGTTATCAGTCCCTTATCTGAGGCACAGTTAACAAATATTGGCTTTAATTTTTAAAATAGATTAATCCATATATTCCATATTTACCGGCATATTTTTTTATCATTGGTACTAACTAGTGTTTTCAGTGATACGGGTTAGCAAGAATTTGTAAATTTAAAATTTGTAATAAAGTGTAAGGAATGCCATTTTCCTAAACATTTAGTTTTGCTATCTGCTATTCTAAAAATTTCTAGGAATGAGGCAGTAATTTTGGTTACTGCATTGGTATTAGTGTCTGTGTGTGTGTGTGTGTGTGTGTGTGTGTATATATATATATATATATTTTTTTTTTTTAGAATAGCAGAAAAAATTCTATTTTTAGAATAGCAGTATATATACATACATACACACACACACACACACACATACAATTTCAAAAGCCTGAGGGAAAGGCTGCTACTTGGGTTCAGAGCTGTCATTCATCTATTCAAGCTTCAGAAGTGTCTTGGCTTTCTTTGTTCTGCAAGAGGCTTACTGGAACCACCGCACACTGTGTCAAACTACAGGCAAATCCTTTATCAGTACATCCTTTTGAAACTGTCATTGAACTGCATGGACCTAAGGAGTGATAAGCATTAATAATACTCTGTCCCTTTTATCCCTTCTGCCTTTCAGCTTTATTGCTAGATTCTTTATCTAAACTGAGGTTTTACAGTCTAGACAAATGCAATTCTCCTTGCCTTCAAAAGTGGTGCTTAACCTAGCTTGTATAGCTGTGTAGGATTTTTTTTTTAACTCCTTATTTTCTGAAATAATCAATACTTTCTTGTAAAAGACCTTGGGCTTTACTTGCACAGTTTGAGTATCGTGGATCCCAACATATTTGAAATTAAACAAGTCATTTTAAAAAAAGACTCTATGATGAATCCATGCATGTGTTAACATTAAAAAATTCTATACCAAAATATTATTTTATGGTATGTCACTACAAGAAAAAAAGTAAAATCTATGGAGAAAATGCTAAAAAAAAAGACTGATGAAAGGATTTCCAATACTTGTATTCTAAGTCATCGTTATATTTCCATTTTTTATTTGAATGAAGCATGTACACACACATGTAGGCACACAGACACACCCACTTATGGGCTTAGTAAGGGTAAGTAAAAAATTGATTGTGAACTGCTTAGGGATAAAGCTTAAAGGTTAAAATAAATGAAAAATGTGTCTTTTGAGGCTTTTGTGGCCTATTTGAAAATTACAAAATCACAACTTCTTTTACTCTTATCATATTTTTACATTTTAATTATTTTAACTATAAAATATACGTAGCATATATATGTGCATTATAAAAATATATGTGTTATATATATTATATATATATATGAATATGTGTATATTGTAAAAACCATTGTATGAGAGTCACTTTATAACTAAAAATGTTCAAGTTACACAATTTTATTTTGTATATATTGTATGAAATGGTAAAGATTTGGACAGACAGTTTCTTCCTTTTTTTTTTTTTGAGAGGTTTTTTTTCTCTATAGGGCGCGTGTGCTTGCCAGACAGACAGAGACATAGAGACAGAAAGCGAGAAATCACCCCCCTAGTGGGGATGGTAATGCTGCAATCCCTTCTCCTCCATTCTCCTCTCAGGATCTTGGGCATACACGCACACGTGCCTGGCGTGAGTTTTAAGACACCGTGTCCAGGATCTGAACTGCGGTCGACTACGTGGGAGTCCAGTGACATAGCCATTACACTAACTGCTGGTTCCCTGGACAGTTTTTAAAGTGTTTCATCTATTGTTAAAATGCTGTATGAACGATACTAAAAAGATTGTGTAAAATGGTTTCCCATTTCTAGTAGATATTATATGTCAATTATGAAAGAATTATAAATAATTATGAATGTAGATAATTACATTAGGTATTATGTCACAGTGATGGGACTATACATTAATTATAACCCAGAAGACCATTATAAAAGTTAAATCATTCTCAAATTCTTATTTGGAGTTTTATTGAAATAAGACAAATGATTCAGCATCAGACTTTAATATTCTTCTTTTCTATTTACATGACAGATTTTTTAATGTAAGCAAACTAACAATATCAGTAATAAACAGGCTATGAAAAAAAATCAGTTTTGTCTATTCTGTTTTTATAGATTTGGCTCCTTTAGCAGAAGTTTAGCAATATGTATCCTAGAAACTGTCTTGGATTAAGAGTATCTGTGTGTTATTGTTTATGACTGTATATTTTATATAAGAAGGGGTGTATTGCTCAGAGATAAGTAGCCCTAAGAACATGAATATTTCTTTCCTAAATCCTTTCTTCTACTTGTTTTGGATCACACAGCTGATTGAAAAAATATTTTGTTTCCTTTTTTTTTTAAAGTTTATGCAATGGCTTTATATTCTTTTATACATTCAATCACTATATTACTTAGCTTATAAAGTGAATTCTCCCAACATGAATATACTTCACACCAGTCCAGTTGAGGATGAGGATACTACACACTTTATCATCAACAGACAATAATTAATTTCCGTGTCCCATGTCTTGCCACTCCATTTTTCTCCTTAATATCTTTCCTCACACTCTCCCCCCTTCACCCACCCTCCTCCCAAACTGCATCCAGTATCTGTAACCATTTTCCATGCTTCTACATGTTTGGGCAATTGTTATAAACATCCATGTAAATGTAAGCTTTTGGATAAACACATTTGGACAAATATTATGGGATGGGATTACTAAATTACATAAGAATATGCTTAGTTTTTAAAGAAATTTCTAGACTACCTTTCAAAGTGGTTATTTTGCATTCCCACTAGGAATAAATAAGAGTTCTTCTCATTTACATCCTCCACTAAATGTGTAAGTATTTACTGTTTTTAGAGTCATAGATTTTGACCATACTAGTTGGTGTAAAATAGTCTCTTATTGTTACAATCTTCATTTTCTTGATAAAGTATGATATAGAATATAGTTTTATATACTTATTTTCAATGTACACACAGATACTTGCATATATATATATGTGTGTGTGTGTATTATACATACATATCATCAGAAAAGTCATATATATATATAAATGTTTTGCTAAGATATCTCTTAAGATATTTGGCACATTATTTTTAGTCAAGTTCTTTGTTATCTTATTGTTGAGTTTGAGGAATTATTCTTTTTTAAAATTCATTTTCTTTTATACATTCAATCACATTATTTACCTTACAAAGTGAATATTTGAATATGTGAACATTTCTCTCTAGTCCAGTTGATAAAATATAAAATTATCTTCAACAGATAATATCACATTTCTCTGTCCCATTAATGCTTTGCCTCTATTTTTTCTTCTACATGTCCTTCCTCAGACCCTCCTCTTTCACTCACACTACATCTGGTATTCACATCCATTTACTGTATTTCTATATCCTTTAGTCAATTAGTTTCAATCATAGAGTGTGAACACTCACTATATATTAAGTGGGAACATACAATGTCTCTCCTTCATAGCCTAGCTTTCTTCGCTCAGCAGTAAATCTTCCATATACTTACACTTTCTGTCAAAAGTCAGTTTTTTTTTTTTTTTAATGGCTGAATACTACTCCATAGAGTGTATGTGCCACAGTTTTTCAATCCATTCATCTGTTTGTGGGCATTTGGGTTGGTTCCATGTCTTAGCAATTGTGAATAGTGCCATAATAAACATCGATGCAAAAGCACTTCTGTAATTCTTTTGTCCTTTGGGTAGATACCAAGGAGTGGGATTGCTGGATCATATTGTAGATTTTTGAGGAATCTCCACCTTCTTCTCCACAGTGATGGACCAATTTACATTCCCATCAGCAGTGTAAAAGAGTTTCCCTTTCACCTCACCTCCAGCCAGCACCTATAATCTTATAATTTTTTTAAAATTTTTGCCATTCTGACAGGGGTTAGGTGGCATCTCATTGTGGTTTTGATCTGTATCTCCCTTATGATGAACAGTGTTGAGCATTTTTTTCATATGCTTTTTGGCTGTTTGTATGTCTTCCTTAGAGAGTTGTTTATTAGGTTCATTTTCCCATCTTTTAATTGGGTTAATAATTTTCTTCCAGGTAAGCTGCTTGAGTTCCCTGTGTATTCTGGTTATCAGTCCCTTATCTGAGGCACAGTTAACAAAAATTATCTCCCATTCTGAGGGTTGTCGATTTACACTAATTACAGTGTCCTTTGCTGTGCAGAAACTCCTTAATCTGATGTAATCTTACCTGTCTATTTGGGGGATTATTGACTATGCTTTGGGGGTCTTGCTTAAGAAGTCTTTGCCTGCCTCAGTGTCTCCCAGAGTTTCCCCAGTGTTTTCCACCAGTAGTTTATACTATGCGGTCTTAGGTTTAGATCTTTGAATTGATTTTTTGTTAATGGTGACAGATAGGGGTTCAGATTCAACTTTCTGCAGGTGGATACCCAGTTTTTCCAGCACCGTTTGCTAAAGAGGTTTCTCTTTTCCCATTGTATTGACTGGTACCCTTTTTCCTATAGAGCACATGCATTCACCAGAAAGCCAGAGAGAGACAGAGAGACAAAAAATGAGAAATCACCCCCTAGTGGGAATGGCCACATGGCAATACCTTCTCCTCCATTGTCCTCTCAGGGTCTTGGCATGTACACACATGCGCTCAGCATGAGTTTAAGCCACCGGGTCCAGGACTCAAACTGCAGCTGGCTACATGGGAGTCCAGCAACATAGCCATCATGTCAACTGTTGGTTCCTTCTATCTTTTAATCAGGTTAATAATTTTCTTCTGGGTAAGCAACTTGAGCTCCCTGTGTATTCTGGTTATTAGTCTCTTATCTGAGGCAAAATTAACAAAAATTCTCTCCCATTCTGAGGGTTGTCGAGTCACACTCATTAGCGTGTCCTTTACTGTGCAGAAATTTCTTAATGTGATGTAATCCCACCTGTCTATTTTAGAGATTATTGCCTTTGTTTTGGATGTCTTGTTTAAGAGGTGTCTACCTACCCCAATGTCTCCAAGAGTTTCTCTAGTGTTGTCCACTAGTTTTATTGTTTGCTGTCTTAGGTTTGGATCTTTGATCCACTTTGAGTTGATTTTTGTAAATGGTGACAGATATGGGTTCAGATTCATCTTTTTACTGGTGGATACCCATTTTTTCCAGCAACTTTTGCTAAAAAAGTTTTCCTTTACCCACTGGATTGACTGGTACCCTTTGTCAAAGATCAGTTGGCTATATGTTTTGGGATTTATCTCTGGGATTTCTACTCTGCTCCTTTGGTCCTCATGTCTGTTTTTGTGCCAATACCATGCTGTTTTGATTATCACAGCTTTGTGATATATTTTGGGCACAGTAAGTGAGATGCCACTCACTCCTCCACTCTTCTTGCACAGGATGGCTTTGGCAATATGGGATCTTTTATGATTCCAGACAAATTCTATTATTATCTTTTTTAGATCTGTAAAGAATACCTCTTGTAATTTTATAGGGATTGCTTTAACTATGAAGATTAATATGGGTAGAATTGCTATTTCAATTATATTAACTCTGCCAATCCAGGAATGTGGCATATCCTTCCACTTTTTTGTGTTCTTTTGATTTGCTTTTTAAGATTTTCATAGTTTTCCTTTTAGAGGTCTTTGACTTCCCTGGTTAGTTTTATTCCTAGGTATCTTATATGTCTTATGGCTGTGGTAAATGGCATTAGTTTCTTCAGTTCAGTCTCTGCTTATTGTTAGTATATAGAAATGCTATAGATTTTTGTAAGTTAATTTTGTATCCTGCCACTTTACTGTATGAATTTATTACTTTGAGAAGTATTTCCATGGATACTGTTGGGTCTTCTATATATACGATCATGTCATCTGCAAACAGAGATAATTTCAACTCTTTTTTTCCTATCGGAATGCCTCTTATTTCATTCTCTTGTAATGCCTTTTATTTCCTTTTCTTGTCTGATCACATTGGCTAGGACTTCCAGTATTATATTGAATAGGAGTGGAGAAATTGGCAGCCTTGTCTTGTACCAGTTTTTAGTAAGAAAGCTTTCAGCTTTCCCCTATTCAGTATAATGTTAGCTATACATTTTTCATAGATGGCTTTAATTATGCTGAAAAATGGTCCATCTATGCTGATATTACTGAGAGTATTAACCCTAAAGAAATGTATTTTGTCAAATGCTTCTTCTACATTGATTGAAATGGTTATATGGTTTTTATCTTTCTTTCTGCTAATATAGTGTATTACATTTATGGTTTTGCATATATTGAACCACCCTTGCATCCTGGAATAAAGTCTGCCTAGTTGTGATGAATAATCATTTTTTATATGCTGTTGAATACAGTTATCAAGTATCTTGTTGGAAGTTTTTGTGTCTATATTCATCAGAGATATAGGTCTATAGTTTTCCTTTTTTGTCATATCCTTATCTCTTTTAGGAATCAAGGTGATGGAGGCTTCATAGGATGAATTTGGAAGGGTTTCTCCCTTCTGGATCTTTAGAAACAGTTTGAGTAGATTGTGGGTTATCTCTTATTTAAAAGTTTTGTAAAATTTTGGGACCAGCAGTTGGTATAATGGCTATGTTTTGGACTCCCACGTAGTTGACTTTAGTTCAAGTCCTGGACCTGGTAGCTTTAACTCACACTGGGCGCATGTGTATGTGTGCCCAAGATCCTGAGAGGAGAATGGAAGAGAAGGGACTGCGGCATGGTCATACCCTCTGGAGAGTGATTTCTTACTTTCTATCTCTCTCTGTCTTTATGGCAAGCTCATGAGCCCTATAGCAAAAACCTCTCCAAAATAAAAAAAAAATAGTTTTGTAAAATTCAGCAGTGCAGCCATCAGGACCTGGATTTTTCTTTGTTGGGAGGTTTTTATTAGTGATTTAATCTCATTGCTTGTTACAGGTCTTTTTAGGTTATGTCCCCCTGAGTCAATCTTGGTAGATTATATGTGTCTAGGAATTTGTCCATCTCATCCAGGTTTTCTTCTTTGTTGGCATACAGTAGCTCACAGTATCTTCTAATGATATTTTGTATTTCTATTATGTCTGTTGTAATGTTGCCTGATTCATGACTAATTTGACTAATCTGGTTCTTTTCTCTGTTCATAATTAGTCTAACTAATGGTGTGTCAATCTTGTAAATGAAATAGAAAATAAGCAAACTATACAGAAAAGAAATGAAATCAAAAGCTGATTTTTTGAACAGATAAGTAGCTTATTCATATTTCTATTTTCCAACTATTTTAGTGGTTTCTTCAGGAATTCTAATTTAGATTTTTTTAAATTAAAGCTTATTTTTCAGAGAGAGAGAGAGAGACAGAGAGAGACATTAAGAGAGATAGACATCCCCATCAGGGTTTTCATGTTGTAATCTACCTTGATCTACAACCTGTCTAGATTGTGGGCACATGTTTGCACCCAGCATATACAAGAGGTCTCGGGATGTGAAGCAAGAACCTTCACATTTAAGTCCAAATGCTCTGCCACTGTCTGACCCCATAGTTCAGATTCTTAACTATGTGAAGTCCATCTTCAAATAACATTCTATCAACTCATGTACAGAGAAGGATCTTATAATAAGATATTAGCAGTTTTCCTTTCCTATTGTTTGTGACATTACCTTCATTCATTTCATATAACCACATGTTCTAATCACTCAATTTATTGTTGCTATTTTTGCTTTATACAGTTACTTCTTGGATCAATTTAAAAAAAAAAGGAAAGAAGAAGGGAAGAGTATTTGAAATTAAATAAATGAAGAGAAAATTAAGAGAGAGAGAGAAAACATCCCCTCATGGGGCATGGTCATGCTACAATCCCTTCCTCCTCCATTTTTTCCTTATATGGGGATCTTGGGTATGCACGTACATATGTCCAGTGTATTTCTCCAGACACTGGTTTGGGACTGGAACTATGTATTCAGCTATGTGAGATCCAGCTACTACAACTACCAGCTTCCAGCTAGTCCACTCTTCCTTTCTTTATGCAGATGTAGTTTATGATCATTATCATTATTTTCTGCTTAAAGAACTTTCTAAACATTTCTTGAAGGGCTTGTTTATTGGCAGTGTGTTCCTTAAGTTTGTTTGTTTGAAAGTTTTCTTTTTTTACTCTTTCACTTTTGAAAGATATGTTTGATGGACAGATTTGAGATTGACATTTCTTTTGCTTCTTTCAACATATCAATAATTTCATTCTTTCTTTTTGCTTGCGTATTATCTGACAAGAAATCTGGTCCAGCCTAGATGGCTCAGTTGGTTTTAACTCACACTGGGCGCATGTGTATGTGTGCCCAAGATCCTGAGAGGAGAATGGAAGAGAAGGGACTGCGGCATGGTCATACCCTCTGGAGAGTGATTTCTTACTTTCTATCTCTCTCTGTCTTTATGGCAAGCTCATGAGCCCTATAGCAAAAACCTCTCCAAAATAAAAAAAAAATAGTTTTGTAAAATTCAGCAGTGCAGCCATCAGGACCTGGATTTTTCTTTGTTGGGAGGTTTTTATTAGTGATTTAATCTCATTGCTTGTTACAGGTCTTTTTAGGTTATGTCCCCCTGAGTCAATCTTGGTAGATTATATGTGTCTAGGAATTTGTCCATCTCATCCAGGTTTTCTTCTTTGTTGGCATACAGTAGCTCACAGTATCTTCTAATGATATTTTGTATTTCTATTATGTCTGTTGTAATGTTGCCTGATTCATGACTAATTTGACTAATCTGGTTCTTTTCTCTGTTCATAATTAGTCTAACTAATGGTGTGTCAATCTTGTAAATGAAATAGAAAATAAGCAAACTATACAGAAAAGAAATGAAATCAAAAGCTGATTTTTTGAACAGATAAGTAGCTTATTCATATTTCTATTTTCCAACTATTTTAGTGGTTTCTTCAGGAATTCTAATTTAGATTTTTTTAAATTAAAGCTTATTTTTCAGAGAGAGAGAGAGACAGAGAGAGACATTAAGAGAGATAGACATCCCCATCAGGGTTTTCATGTTGTAATCTACCTTGATCTACAACCTGTCTAGATTGTGGGCACATGTTTGCACCCAGCATATACAAGAGGTCTCGGGATGTGAAGCAAGAACCTTCACATTTAAGTCCAAATGCTCTGCCACTGTCTGACCCCATAGTTCAGATTCTTAACTATGTGAAGTCCATCTTCAAATAACATTCTATCAACTCATGTACAGAGAAGGATCTTATAATAAGATATTAGCAGTTTTCCTTTCCTATTGTTTGTGACATTACCTTCATTCATTTCATATAACCACATGTTCTAATCACTCAATTTATTGTTGCTATTTTTGCTTTATACAGTTACTTCTTGGATCAATTTAAAAAAAAAAGGAAAGAAGAAGGGAAGAGTATTTGAAATTAAATAAATGAAGAGAAAATTAAGAGAGAGAGAGAAAACATCCCCTCATGGGGCATGGTCATGCTACAATCCCTTCCTCCTCCATTTTTTCCTTATATGGGGATCTTGGGTATGCACGTACATATGTCCAGTGTATTTCTCCAGACACTGGTTTGGGACTGGAACTATGTATTCAGCTATGTGAGATCCAGCTACTACAACTACCAGCTTCCAGCTAGTCCACTCTTCCTTTCTTTATGCAGATGTAGTTTATGATCATTATCATTATTTTCTGCTTAAAGAACTTTCTAAACATTTCTTGAAGGGCTTGTTTATTGGCAGTGTGTTCCTTAAGTTTGTTTGTTTGAAAGTTTTCTTTTTTTACTCTTTCACTTTTGAAAGATATGTTTGATGGACAGATTTGAGATTGACATTTCTTTTGCTTCTTTCAACATATCAATAATTTCATTCTTTCTTTTTGCTTGCGTATTATCTGACAAGAAATCTGGTCCAGCCTAGATGGCTCAGTTGGTATCATACCATACTGCAGTGCTGGAAGTCACCTGCCCAGCCACCAGTTCCATTCTGGCAGACCTCAAACATGCCAGGCTTGTGCGCACATACCCAGGATCTTGAAAAACTAGAGGACAGGAGGAAGGAGATCATGGCAGGATGGAACCCTGTTGAGGATTTTCTTCTCTCTCTGTTTTATCCTTCTCTCTTGCAAACACAAACATTTGTTCTCTATAATAAATAAAATAAATATAACTTGAAAAAAAAAAAAAGAAATTACCTGTGATTTTCATCTATCTTCTCCTATGGTAGTCCCAACTGGGTTCCTTTTAGATTTGTATTTGTATTTTATTTTTAGCAGCATAACTATAACATCCACATATATTCATATGTTGATGTTGTTTTTGTGGTATTTATATTGCTTGGTGATCACTGAGTTAATAAATCTGGGGTTTTGTGTCTCCCATCCTTTTCTTAAACAGTTAAGTTTATTTATTTTATTTTTCTTAAGTTTTAAGACAATTTAAAATTTAATTTTGTTTTTTTAAATATGTAAAACAACCCCAAATAAAAATAGTACACAAAATACATTGTAAGTACATCTAGTTGATTCTTATCCTTACTACCTGCTTTCTCCTTTCCTCATGGGGAAAACTGTCTTTAGTTTTTTATTTGATCCGTTTCATTTTACTTAATAGATTATTTTTCAGAGCAGTTGTAAGTTCACAGGAAAATTGACCAGAAGGTATAAGTATTTGTCATTTACTGCTTGCCTCCAAATATATAGTCTCCCATATTATTAAACTCTCCCACCAGAGTGCTCTTTTATTACAATTGATGAACCTACATCAGCACATCATTATTGCCTGAGGTCCATAGTTTAAGTTATGGCTCACTTTTTATATTATAGACTAGAGAAAATAAATAATGACATGTATCCACCCTTAAACTATCATACAGAGTGGTTTCACTGCCTTATTATTTATTTATTTAGTTTTCCCTGCCTTATAATCCCACGTGACCAACTTGCAACTCAAGTCCTGGATCCAGTGGCCCTGAGAAACACACTGGGCATTTGTATTTGTGTGCCCAAAATCCTGAGAGGAGAATGGAGGAAAGATTGCAGTGTGGCTGTACATGCTGGGGGATTATTTCTTTCTTTTCTTATCTCTCTCTCTCTCTTTGTCTCTCTCCAGTGAGTACACATGCCCTATGGCAAAGAAAACAAAACAAAAACAAATCCTTTGAGCTCTACCTATACATTCCACACTCCCCCCCAAAATCCAACAGCCACTGATTTCTTTATTGTCTCCATATTTTTGCCTTTTCCAGTATGTCAAATACTTGGAACCATATAGTAAGTAAGGTTTTCAGATTGGCTTCTTTCATTTAGCAATCTGTATATAAAGCTATGTCTTTTCATGGCCTGATAGTTTATTTCTTTAAGTGCTAAGTTCAGTGCTCTGATTGTAACATAATTCATTTATCCTTCTCTTACTGAAGGATATCTTGGCCACTATCAAATGTTTACACTTATGAATAAAGTAGTTAAAACATCTATGTGCAAGTTTTTTTTTTCCTTAGAAAACTTTGGTAAATACCAAAAGTGTAATCACTCTATCATATGATAAGAGAATAAGGAGACTTCAAAAAATTCATAAAAAATTAAAAATACAAGTTTGTTTTGGTGAAAAAAAGTTTGAAATTTGAATAGTTTTTCATGATACTCATTTTCCATAAACTTTGTGAAGATCCCTTTTATATTGAGTTTTATAAGACCACGTCAAACTGTCTTCCAAAGTTGACCTGCCATTTTGTACTTCCGCCAGCAATGAGTAAGAGTTCCTGTTTTTCCACATCTTTGCCACCATTTGGTGTTATTAGTATTCTGGATTTTTGCCTTTCAACTAGTGGTATCCCATTGTTTTAATTTGCATTTCCCTGGTGATATATGATGCAGAACATCTTTTCATATCCTTATTTACCACCTGTATATCTTTGATGAGTTACTTGTTAATGTTTTTAGCTCTTTTTATAATTGGATTTTTATTTTCTTGTCATTTGAATTTTAAGATTTCTTTGTATATTTTATTAGATATGTCTTTTTAAAAATATTTTCTCGTCTTTGGTTTGTTTTTTCACTCTCTTTATGTATTTTTTTAGAGTAGAATTTTTAACTTTTAATAAAGTCTAGCTTATCAATTTTTAAAATAGATTCTGCCTTTCATGTTATATCTGAAAAGTCATTGCCAAATATCTAAGATCATCCAGATTTTCTTTTATGTTATCTACTAGGAGTTTTGTATTTTACATTTAGGTCTGTGATCATTTTGAGTTAAGTCTGTGATTTTTTTGTTTCTATCTAGGTTAATTTTTCTTTTACATGTGGGTTCTAATTGTTCTAGCATCATTTATTGACAAAAAATTTTATTGCTCCATTGTGTTAACTTTGCTTCTTTTACAAAGATCAATTGATTATATTTATAGAGATTTATTTCTGACTCTATTTTATTTAGTTAACACGTGCCTACCTAGTCACCACTGCAATACTGCTTTGATTACTGTAGTGCTGTAGTTAAGTTTTAAAGATGAATAATGTTAGTCTTCCAAATTTGTTCTTCTTCCAATATTTGATTAGCTATACTTGACTTTTGCCCCTCACCTCCAATTAAAATTTATGCTCAATTTGTTAATATCCATGAAATAAATTGCTGGGATTTTTGCTTGTGATTACATTGAATCTATAGATTAGGTTGGGCAAAACTAGTATTAATAATTTTTTTTATAAAGCAAAAGTTATAGAATTTTTTTCTTAACAGAGAACTTTGCATTCTTTTGCCTATTAAATGTCTTTTCTCTTTGCCCTTCCTATCCACCCTCTACCATTCACTGCCCTCTCTTACAGTCTCTGGTATTTACATTTATCCTCTCTACTATCATATATTCAGAGCTTTAAATTTATGCTGTAAAGTCACATTCAGAACATACTGAGTGGGGATATATAGTGTAAGTCTTTCCAAGTCAGGCTCACTTTAAGAATGGACATCTTAGCAATATGGAATTTTGCTATCCATTACATGGTGAGGATTGGTTGCCCTTTCTTTTTTGAGCCTTTTAAGGTAAGGGAGTGTGTGTGAGAGAGCAAAAGAGAAATCAAACTCATAATCTCAAGTTATTTTATATTTTAAATTAACCCGCTCAATGAGAGTAGAGTCCTTATGACATAAATGCCTCCTTAGATCCAACTTTGTAACACTGATAGACACAGAAAAAATACTCTCTGATCAATTAATGTTTACATCTTGCCAAATGCATTGTGTACTTTTTATTTATTTATTTTTTAGGTTTTGGTCAAAGGTTGCATGCAGTCATTGGAGAGAGAAAGAGAGAGTAAAAGTGAGAAAACCCCCTCAGTGGGGATGGCCACAACATAATCCCTACTGTTCTATACTCCTCTTCAGATTTTAGGCATGCACATACATGCACCTGACATGATTTTTAAGCTGCTAAGTCCAGGGTTTGAACTGTAGTTGGCCATGTGGGAATTCAGTGCCTTAATCTCCATGCCACCTGCTGGTCCCCAAATTTTAATTCTTAATTAAGGATAATTAAGAATTTTTTTTAAAAAGCTGGATTTAGTAAATTTCCGTATGCATTATGTTCTAATTAATTTAATTCTTGGCACTTGTGAACCAATTCTTCTTGTCATATAATTACTCAGTAGGTGAAATGCTCCAGTTGAGAATAATAAATTGCTATAATGGCAATCCAAATTTCACTTTCTATGTCCTCCTTATATTTCTGTAATTTAATCCTACATCATTCAAACAGGCAATAAATTTGCAGGAAAAATTTACTTCTGCGTATATGGCTCTTTATGAGGAAATTTGCCAGGTATTCGAGGTTAGACTCGCTAATAAAGAGATGTATTTTCAAGTCCTAGGTATTTATTTTAATTCCTTTCTACCAGGATTCTTTTATTTTATTGTATTGTATTTTTTGTCAGAGATACATACACTGGTTGGAGAGAAACCGAGGGAGGCAAGATTGAGAACGCATCCCCAATGGAGGACCACAATCTCTTCTTGTCCGTTTCTCCCTCCTTTAGCCATTTTGGACCAGCAGTTAGCATAATGGCTATGCCGCTGGACTCCCATGTAGTCAACCACTGTTTGCATCCTGGACCCGGTGACTTAAAACTCACACTGGGCGCTTGTGCGTGTGTGCCCAAGATCCTGGGAGGAGAATGGAGGAGAAGGGATTGTGGCGTGGCCTTCCCCCCAGGGGGTGATTTCTCGCTTTCTGACTCTCTGTCTCTGTCTGTCTGGCGAGCGCACGTGCCCTATAGCAAAAACCTCTCCAAAAAAAAAAAGTTATTTTTTCAAATATAACTGAAATCTATAGTTTAGAGTTATTTAAACTCCAGCCTAATTGAGACAATATTAAGATAATTCTTAAACCTAAAAGCTAAAATGTATGCATTATACAATGTTCTGTACCTCATAATATTAAAAGTACATGTTAGACATTTATGTAATTCCTTATCTTTTTTCCCTGTCACATTCATTGGTGTGCAAGAGACAGTGAGTTGATGTTTGAGTCAGAGAGTAATAAACTGGGGCTAAACTTTAGAAATCCATATTGTAAAAATATATTATCAGAGTCAACAGGTGGTGTAGTGATTAATGTGCTGGACTCCCACATGGTTGACCATGGTTTGATTCCCAGATCTGGTGACTTGAAACTCATGCTCTGTGTATGTGTGTCCAAAGTCTTGAGAGGGAAATGGAGAAGAGATTGTGGTGTGGCCATAGCCTTGGAGGTTGATTTCTCAATTTCTGTCTCTCTGTATCTCTCCCTCTCTCTAGTGAGCACACATGCCCTATAGCAAAGATCTTTCTCAGAAAGTAAAACAAAACAAAACAAAACCAACAAAAAAAGATCACTATCAATTTTTTTTTGAGAGGTTTTTGCTATAGGGTGCATGCACTCGCCTGAAAGACAGAGAGAGACAGAGAGACAAAATGCTAGAAATCAGCCCCCAGGGTTGATGACCATGCTGCAATCCCTTCTCCTCCATTCTCCTCTTGGGATCTTGGGCGTGCACAAACATGTTCTCAGTGTGAGTTTAAGCTACCGGGTCTGGGACTCGAACTGTGGTCGACTACATAGGAGTCCAGTGACATAGCCATTATACCAACTGCTGGTCCCTGCTGTCAATTTTTTAAACAGGAATCAAAATAAAATATTGAGCACACTCTAATCATCTTTCTAGAAGTTTCTGAGCACAGAAAGTGTTTTCAAGCTTATTGGTGACTGAGCATCCCTGACAGAAGAGAAGTGTCAGTAAAATCACTTTGGCTTTTGTAGCAAATATGGGCATCAAGCCATTTTTTTTCTCTTTTGTAGGTATTAATTCTTCCATTTTTAGAGATAAGAATGTATAAACAAAAATAAAGTCCTGATTAACTTATATTAGATTTTGTCTCCTGGAACTGGCAAGAATTACAGTAATTTTATTTTATTTCTATGATTATTTTATAGCAGAGGGTTGTAAAATTAATGTGAGTCTAGTTATTAGTGGATGTCTTTAATATTCCATGGAGAACATTCACAATTAATATACTGTCTATGACCTCCCTCCTTAAATAATCATTGTAAAAATCAAAAGTTTAAAAATATTGGGACGTGTATCACTGAGGATGCACTCAGATGCAAAAAAATAGAAATCATGAGGCTCAGTAGTCTAAACCATAAAAATAGTCTAATTAATACTTCTGGTTACCTTCCTGTTGTGCCATCTTTTGATGTGACTTTCATCATCAGTGGGGCAATATGACCATTGTACCTTCAGACATCATGTTTCCATCTGGACAGGGAAATATGGAAAAAGTAATGAGCTCAAGACAAAAGACCAAAACTGAACTGTAAGAATAACCTGCATTTTAAGTGGCACCTAATACCTCCTACTTACTTTCATTGAGCAGAACTGTGTCCCATAAAACTGGGGAGATACGTGTTTGGTTTGCACATATTGCTGACTTGAACAAAATTGAGGATTTTTGTTTGTTTGTTTGTTTTGCTTTGTTTTGCCTTAGGGCATGTGCACTTGATGGAAACAGAGAGAAAGGAAGGGAGAGTGAGAATAAGCGAGAAAGCACCCCTGATGGGGGATGGCCACCCTACAATCCCTTCTCCTTCATTCTCCTTTTGGGATATTGGGCACACACACACACCTACCGGCCATGTTTTTCAGGCTACTAGGTCTGGGACTCATACTGCGTAGTTGGTCATGTGGGACCAGCTGCCTTAAACACCACTTCCAGCTCACTCACAAACTGAGGTTCTTATTAAGAAAAACTAAGATGGGAAACTAGTGTCTACTTCAGAAATGTTCCATCTCTTTTAATTTCCTAAAAAAAACCCTAAACAAACAAACAAACAAACAAAAACCTGGGAGACTTATTTTTTCAAAAGAGACTTTGTAGGGGTCTGAAGATGGCATACTGGTCAAGGCACTGGACTCCCATGTGGTCAACCACAGTTTGAGTCCCAGACCCAGTGTCTTCAAACTCACACTGGCCACATGTATTTGCATGCCCAAAATCCCAAGTAAAGAATGGAGGAGAAAGGATCCTGGTGTGGCTATCCCCCCTGGGGGATGATTTCTTGCATCTGTCTCTCTGTCTCTCCAGTGAGCACACACACACCCAATAGCCAAAATCTCTAATGAAATAAGAGAATTTGTCATTTTATGATATTAAATAATTGTTACTTTTGTCAGTGAAGCATTTTCTAATTTTGTTCAGTTATGTTAAAGAGCTACAAAAATAACTGAGGCATCCTTCAATGGTTAAACAAGTACTGTTACTTAAAAATGTAAGTTTTAATTAAGTGTACAAGTCTCTTCTATGTAAAATAATTTTATAGAAACAAAATTCACCTGAAATAGTAATGTCATTGCTAAGGTACCTTCTTCTGTTTTCTCACTGATGATACTAAGTTGAGCACAACAGTGTAATTATATGTCTAAGCTGAAATAAATATACTCATTATTATGTCCTAAAAATTATACTGGGATTAATCATTTAATAATCTCATAATTGTATAGTCATGGAATATTAGTTATGTTAATTTAATTTGAATGAATCTGTAGATAACAACACTAGAAAAACTGTTAATATATATGGAAGTCTTTAAAAAATGTTACAGGTGAATTTTAGACAAGAATTGTTCAAAAAGTTTTAACATGTATCAGTTATATTTACCACATTAGTTTTAGAAATTAGAAATATTTAAGAGGCTAGCCTTTTGGAGGAAAAGAAAAGATAATTTTGATTTATTCCCAGCTCCTTGATTCAGTTATCGTATTTTACAACTAATCATGTCAAGAAAATTACATCCAATTGTCCTTTCATTTTACAAGGCTATTAGATACACAACAGCATAATAGATATGTTACAATAGTTGATATTTTGTAATGAGGATACTTTACAAATGGATTCGTTTTAGATGTTATTAGAATCTTTTTTCTCATTCATAAAGGGAAATAAGCAATTTGACTCTTATAAGTATGAAAAAATCATATGCATTTATTTTTTTCTTTGTGTATTCTCTTTAGCTTCTGTTGCAACAGATTTTTAACAATTTTTAAAGACATTATTTATTTAATTTTCTCTATCATTATTACTTTTTAATTTGTTCCATGTGTGTTCATCAGAGAGAGACAGAGAGAGAGAGAGAAAGTAGGAAAGCATGCTCCTAGATCTGGGACTTCAACTACAGGCCCTTTTGCGAGTCCAGCACCTTAACTACCACATCACCTGCTGGTCCCTATTTATAACATTTTTTATCAGCTATCAAACATTTGATAGTCTTTAAGTGTTTTTATTAAGATACATGCATTTTTGTATTTGTCACTCTGTTTCCATATTATGCATATTTTTTGTCTAAATGTTTTAAGTGCTCTAGTAGTATATTAAAGGAACATACAGGAAAAAAGTGAAACCTCTTCTTTTATTTAATTTTCTTATATTATTGATAGCTTTAGGTATTGTTTTAAATATTGATTTAAAAAGCACTAGCAATTACAGAAAATATGGATAAAACATTAATATTTCTTAATACTTCTCTGAGATGTAACTCTTAACTCATTATTAAGCTTTTCATTCTCTCTCTCATTATAAATATGTCAATAACTTACCTGAATATTCATTATTTTCCTAAATTTAAACCCTGAAACATCATAAGTTCTTTAGTGGTTCCCTAATATCTTAGTATAAATTTAAGTAATATGCTTATGCTAGTGTTGACGTGAAAAGGCCAGACCTTCATACTCATCAAGTTCAAATTTCTGTAGAAGAGAATATCCAAGTAAAGATCAAGAAGGAAATCAACCTGATCATTTCAAATAGCAAAAGCACTCATAAAGAGGAGGAAAAGAAAAATACAATATTTACTGGAATACAAAGACCCTGAAGTATTAAAAAGTTCTCACATTCAAGAGTTTAGTTTGTCTATGTGGGGAGGGCTTCATTATCAGGTTTGAGATGACAAATTTAGTTGGGGTGCTACTTAAGTTGTTCAAGCTTATGCTTTTGATTGTAAAATTCTGATTTTTTAGTAGAAATGGAGACTTCTGAGCTAAGCTTATGTTTACACATTTGGGTATATAGCATATGAAGGCAGATTGATAGTGTTAATTTAGCTAGTCTGTTACTATAGGAGTTATAGTTTAGGTCTAATTTTATACAAAATGATGTATGAACTTATGCTTAAGTTACTATCTGAGCTTCTACTTTCTTAAGCTAAAATTCTGCGCAGAGAAGAAGTCGATCAACATTTATACTTTTTGAACATTCTTGACACTTATTTTAAAATTATTTTCAGAAAATTTGTGTTCAGTTACATTTCTAATAGCATAATGAAGAGTTCAACTCATTGCATATGGAAGAATTTTTATTATTTTCAATATGCTCTCTCATTGGGGAGGTCACATAAAATTGAACCATAACTTATTATTTCATTATAATTAAATCCACAAAAATATAAATGTGTCATAGGGGATATAAAGATACATATCCATATTTCCAAGTGAAGCACAATATATGATTATCCAATATTTTATAAACGAAAATACTAAAACACAAACAGAGAAGGAGAAGGAAGAACAAATTTGAGGTTCAAATACGGACAGTTTTTTTGTTGCCTGATTCTTGAATCATGATCAAGAAATTCAGAAAACATGAAAGAAACAACAGTTCTTTTAATCACTTGGGCCAAGAATGTTTCTGCAGGAATATCAATAATTAAGGGAGAAAAGTTATCTATGTTACAATTAATATAAATCACTTAAAAATAATGTTGGACTTTATAATGACCTAACGTATTGGGTGTTATCCATAAATTTGAAATGTTTACATTTTCTGATGAAGAGACACCTTCTTGATACTGGTTATTTAGAAATTACAAAGGATTTCTGCCATAAGCAGGTGGTGTGTGTCAGTCAAAAGTATGTCCTGAGCAAATGGAAATAGGAATCTTTCCGTTGCTTTGTATAAATATTTCAGGGGAAGGATTTTGAATATGGGTATATTACATTTGTGGAATTCATGGAGAACGGCATTTTCAAATTGTGTAAAGTGGGGGAAGGAAAGGAAGTTTCCAACACAAAGATTATTCCAAAGATAACATATCAACATTCAAATAAATGAATATAAATATGGCAATTCTATTACTGAGTTTGTTTTTACGAATCAATGTAAAGAGAAAATATTTTTGCCAGATTGAGAATTATTCATAACTACTTTTCTTTCAGTTATCAGGAATAGAAAATAAAATAAAATAACATATTTGTAAAAACTGAGATAGCAACTTACTTTCCACTCTTATTAAATTATAAAACATTGTCCAGGGGGATCAGCAGTTGGTGTAATGGCTATGTTGCTGGACTTCCATGTAGTCGACCATGATTTGAGTCCTGGACCCAGTGGCTTAAACTCACACTGGGTGTGTGTGTGTGTGTGCCCAAGATCCCAAGAGGAGAATGGAGGAGAAGAGATTGTGGTGTGGCCATCCCACCTGGAGGGTGATTTCTTGCTTTCTGTCTCTCTGTCTCTCTCTGTCTTTCTGGTGAGTACACGTGCCCTATAGCAATAAACCTTTCCCCCTCAAAAAAACCCCAGAAAACAAAAAAACACGTCGTCCAGGACCAGCAGGTGGCAGAGTGCTTAAGTGTCTGGTTCATGAGGGGCACGTGTGTGTGCATGCCCAAACCCTGAGAGGAGAGTGGAGGAGAGGGATGTGGCATGGCCATCCCCCTTGGGGGGACTGATTTCTCTCTTTCTGTTTCTTCATCTCTCTCTGTGTCTCTAGCAAGCATATGCTACCTATAGCAAAAATCTCTAAAAAAGTAAAGCTAAAGCAAAAACTGTCAACAAAATAACACATGTTTGTTGTCACCTGATATCTCAGTACAAGAATGAGGAGACACCTTCTAAAAACGTAGTCTTTCCTGGATGGTGGGTCTGATCTGAGAAGTATGGAGAATTAGTTTCAGGTGACAAGTTCAGTTTTGTTTCTTGTTGTGTTACTTAATTGTGCTTAATATTTTTTTGTGTGGTAAATATCACTATATGACTCAGATAATCTGATGCAGTCTTCTATTTTTTTCTTACTGGTGACCATTCTAATAGATGTAAATATAGGTCTATTGACTATCATGATATTTTAAGAGGATGAAAGCAGAATACATTAAAAGGTAAATACAAAACTAAATGTACATCAGTCTATTGTCATGTAGTATAGAGTTAAGTGGACCATATACATAAAAGGCCTCCCAAAGAATATCTTTACTTAAAGGCACTAAGCAGAAATATAATAAATGTAAAAAAACACTCTAGTATAGAAATAAAGTATAGAAACACTGGTGAGGGAGGAAAGAAACCAATATGTTTCTAAAATAATTTTTCAAATAGTATTTGCTACAAGGTGCAACCTGTGAAATTATAATTAATTAGGAAAAACCCAGGAGAACAAAATTGTGTAGAGATGTCTAAATCATTTCCCTAATAATCATAAATACATATCATATAGCTATATGTACTGCCTATTGCTTATCATTCATTGAAGTAAAGGATACTTTTTCTTCATTTTTCTTTTCTAAAATACTTACGTTACCAGGAACTGGGCCCAATTAACTTTGACAACATCCAGAAGATAAAAAGCACCCAAATTTTCACTTATTCTAACCCTTGACAAAATCATGTAACTTTTCAACTTTTAAAGATATAAAAGAAAGTGATTCTATCATAGGCTTACAGAAATAAATATTCACATGTTGTAAATCCATTTTTATTTTTCTATGAAATTACTCATTGTTCTATTTGTCCACTAGGCTTACCATCTCAAAACAGGCATTTTCTTGAATTTCCTGATGTAGTCTAATTCTCTCTACTTACAAAATTAATTAAAACAACTAAAATTTGTAAAACTAAGGTTGCCAGATAATATGTCTCAAAATTCATGAGAGAAGTATGAAGGACCAATACATATTGAAAACATGTTTCCCTTAGAATCATAAAGGCAACAAGTTATTAAAATGTTTACATTTTTGCTAATTAAAGCATAAACAACTTAAAAGAAAACATTCCATTTGGCAAAGGGACAGTGAAATGAACCTTTCTGTAATCAGGTGGAAAAGAAAATGATGTGACATTTCTGAAGGGTGGTATGTATAATGAGCATTACTAATGCTTTCATGCAGTGACCTGGTACTTTCAGTTTGAGATTTTTCTAAAGACAATTAATTAGGGATGCTATCTAATGTTTTGACATTAGAAGTTCTTTCCAGGATTGTTTAGAAGTACAAAGTTTAGAAATTATAAAAGTATCGAGAAAGAATAAACTAGATTATGTTTGGCACCTTAAGATAGAAAACTGGGGACCAGCGGAGAGAGTTAGTGGTTAAGGCTCTGGGCTCCCACATGCTCAACCATGGTTCAAGTCTCAAACCTGGTGGCTTGCTTTATCACTTTACCTTTCTCTCTCTCTCTCTCTCTCTCTCTGGTGAGTGCATGTGCCCTATAACAATTTACAGTCATAATAAAAACAATAAATTAAGTTAAATGAAATACATGTTTAGAAAATAGAAAACTGATCACTAGATTAGCATTTGAAGCATATTCAGAGTCCTAAGACATGAAGAAAGCTAAAAAAGTAATTTCATATGCACAGAAAAGGACTGGAGGTATTAATATAAATGTAAATAATTATATCTATATCAGTGGAAACCAAATTCATTTCAGATTTCTTATTTATACTTTTATGTATTTTTAAATTTTTCTTTATAAAAATACCTTTGTGGTTTTTCTTTTCTTTCTTTTTTTTTATCGCAGCCTTCGTGGATTTTTAAAACACTAGTATAAACGTGTAAATTGACATGATTTAAAGAATGGAATCACAATAATAATTGACTATTGTTGTGCTAATTTTTTGTGAACCACTTGGCAGATCATCACTTTCTCATCTAGAGTTTTGATACTGGGAGAGCTTCTTGGTTCATACAATATACTACTGAATTGGAATGTGATTTTGTGTTTGAAATGAGAATCAGCATCAGTTCACCTTAGTTTCTTTTATGTCAATGTATCCTTCAGGATATAAACCAGAATACTTCGAGCTGTTTCAGTTAAGAAATGACAAAGAATATTGTTTTCAGGCCAAACTAGCCTGAAAAAATGACATGTGCTTTAGGGAGAAACATAGACACACAAACAAACACACACACACACACACACACACACACACACACAAATAAATGTATGTGTGTGTGCACACTCTCGTAAACAACCCCAAACAGCTAAGTATTTCCAGACACTGGAAATTTGCATTTTATAGACCTTGTATAAATAAGATTTGACCTGTCTAAACTTCCTCAAGAAATATTTAATGTCTCCTTAACCCATAAATCCAAATTAAATTCAGTAGTTTTGAAAAGGACAGATTATTTGGTTGTTAATTTGTCAACACTCACCAGGCTGGGAAATCTCTTTCCTGATAAAGGTTCTAATCTTGACATTGTGTCACTTTAGAAATTCTCTTTGCTTAAAAGTTATTGAGTCCTGAAATTCTTTTATGACCAGTAGTTTCTAAAGCATTTTATAAAAAAGCTCCCAGCAACATGATTCTATGTATAGAACTGACTATGTAGAAAGAAATAGAAATTGGACGATGAAAAAGACCGATGTACTTCCACTCACGAAAGTTTACAAAAATTGTGAAGGTCTGTCTGCAAAATATTAGTAACTTTTTCTAAAGGTTTTCTTTGATTTAAGTTTTCCTGAAGAAAAATTTGTGTTCATAGAAATACATAGAAATACAATTTTGATAATGCTAATTATTGAATTAAAGGACCTTTCATCTTCCATGCTGCTAGAAACAAATACCCAAACAATAATAAAAATGTATGTACAAGGTTTTTCTACTTATAGCCAGTATTCTTATTAATCATTCACTAACATATGTTAAGAAATTTTCATGGGCTATATTAGATGTTAAATGCTAAATTTGTATTTAGCTTATTATTCTAAAAATTCTATAAGGGTCTATTGATCTTCAACTCTTCTTTCACTTATCACCACTTTCTGTATTTATTATTTTTATTTCTTCCCTAAAATGCCTAATTTGTTTAATAAACTTTCCTGTATGCAATAGATTCATTTCCTTATGATTCCTTTCTATTTTGTTGGCAATTTGACATCTTCAACTTCCATATCACAAAATACATACTTTTACATGATACCTTCCTAGAATAATTCAGTGGTCTATTCTAATATCTTTCTTTTGGATTTCTCAACATCTTTTGATATAAGTGGTGCTATTTTATTTTTTAAAAAATCTTTTTATTTCCATGAGTCTGAGGTTTTTGGCACTTCTCTCTTTGTCTTGCCCATTTCCTCTTCAGTTCAAACCTCCTCTTTCCCAGATTATTTATCTTGGGTTTAGTCCTGTAACATCTTTTAATCTTTCTCTTGGTACACCCACAATTTGGAAAAAATACTTAACAAAACTAAGCACTAAGTTCAACTGCTCTCCACTCAAAAGCAAATACTCATGAAAAAAATGATAGTGGAAAGGAAAGTTTGCTTTATCCCGGAAGATGGCATCCAGGAAGACAGTGTTTTAGCATCGGAAGATGATCTCCAAGGTCCTGGTCTGACAAGGAATTTTAAAGAGGAAGCAATGGAGGACTACATCCTGTTTTGCCCAACAGCAGTTCATCATCTCCATGAATGAAAACATGAAGGAGACTGGTTGGCACTAGCACCACTAATTTTTAACTGCAGCTAGGTCACTACGGCAGGCCATCAGAGGAGGGTATTATCTCTTTGAGCACATCTGCTTCCTGGTGTCAAGGACTTTGGGGTCTAGTGTCTGCAAATCTCAGAAAAACTCTAATGGGGTTCTGCAAATTAAGTATTAAGCAAGACATTGTGCAAAAGGAAGAAAACAAACTAAAGACCACTCAATAATATTTGAACCTTTATTCTCTCTCAAATCAATCCATTAATATATATTCTCCACCTTCCAACCGTGCATTACCAACTATATGTATATATTTATATCTATCTATCTATCTATCTATCTATCTATATATGTATTATTTCTTCCTGTGTGTTTTTAAGTTATTGCATTTCCTTGTTTAGAAAATGTGATATATTAATATATATTCTCCACCTTCCAACCGTGCATTACCAACTATATGTATATATTTATATCTATCTATCTATATATATTATATTTCTTTCTGTGTATTTTTAAGTTATTGCATTTCCTCGTTTAGAAAATGTTATATATATATATATTTATTTATACTTGGTAATGGACAGTTGAAAGGTAGAGCATACATATTATTGGATTAATGTGAGAGAGAATAAAGGTCCTAGAAAGTTGTTCAAGGTGTAGATGGTTATATTATATACCAGATTATATAAAACATCACTCATTTATATTACTTAAAATTTGATAAATCTGTAAACTATAATTTAGGTTGAAAAGAAAGAAAAGCATGTTGTACGTATAATAAGATTGCCTTTTTTTTTTTTGAGAGATTTTTGCTATAGGGTGCATGCACTCGCCAGACAGACAGAGAGAGACAGAGAGATAGAAAGTGAGAAATCACCCCCCTAGAGGGGATGGCCATGCTACAATCCCTTCTCCTCCATTTTCCTCTCAGGATCTTGGGCACGCATGCACACATGCCCAGCGTGAGTTTAAGCCACCGGGTCTGGGACTCAAACTGTGGTCGACTACGTGAGAGTCCAGCGACATAACCATTATGCTAACTGCTGCTCCCATAAGATTTTCTTACAGGATTATTATAGCTTTATTGCAATGACTATGGCATAACTGAATCTAAAATATTTATACTTGTCTGTAGTAGACAATCTATGGTAGAGTTACTGCCACATAACAAACATTTGATAAATACTTTTGAACAATCTTAATAATCAGGTCAGTTTATATTTAATGTGAATATTGACATGTGTAAAAATAAATCTATAATCTAATTTTTCTTTTTTTCTATTTTATATATATATATGTGCGTGTGTATTACATATATATACATATATATTTACATTTTCTCTTTAGTTGTATTTTAAAACCTTTGCTATAGTGTGTGTGTGCTTGCCACAGACAGAGAGAGAGAATGAGAGAGATCATCCCCCCCTCCAGGGGAATGGTCATGCTGCAATCCCTTCTCCATTCTCTCTCAGAATTTTGGGCATACATGCACACACCCTGCACAGAGTCTGGGACTTGAACTGTGTAGTTGACCATGTGGGATCTACTGCCTTAACCTTTTTGCTACCTGCTATCCTAGTTGTCTTCTTTTTTTATTTTATTTTATTTTATTTTATGTTTTTGTCATAGGGTATATGCATTCATCTGAGAGAGACAGAAACAGAGAGATGAAAAGTGAGAAATCACCCCCAGGGGGATGGCCATGCTTCAATCCTTCAACCTCCATTTGCATTCTGGGATTTTGGGCTTTCATGTACACACAACCAGAGTGAATTCAAGATATCAGATCCAGGACTTGAAACATAATTCAGCCTTGTGAGAGTCCAGCACCTTAGCCAAGACACCACCTGCTGACCCCTATTTGCCTTCTTTTTGATATTTTCATTTTGTTTTATTATTCATTTTTCTATTCTACTAACTTGTTAGTAATGTATTCCACAACAGTACTATTTTTTTTTAGAGGTTACTCTACAGACTGAAATATGTATGTAATATGAATTAATAGATCTAGATGATGAAAAGAAGTTATAAAACTCATGACATTGTACTCCCTCCTGCCTTTTTGACATTGTTGTTAGGTAATTTAATTTCCATATGTGTTAAACCCCATGTTATAGACTGAATGTATGTTTATCTAAAACTCCTATTAAAGTCCTTATCTATATAGTATACTGGTATTTGGAGATGGGGTATTTGGGAGGTAATTGGGATTAAACTAGGCCATGAGACTGAAAACCTCATGATTGGAGTAGTAGCTTTATAAGAATGAAATGACTTCCCTTCTGTGTATATAGCCATGTGAGGTCTTAATGGGAAGCTGGCCATCTGTGACACAGCAGAGAGGCCTTAAATCTCTCAAACTGAATTGGCTAGCACTTTTAGCTTGGGCTCAGCCTCCAAAACTGTGAGAAATAAATTTCTGTTCTTTAGTCATCCATTCTATAGTATTCTGTTATGCCAGTTTAGGCTGACTAGTATATCCCACAAGGTTAATTGTTATTCTGTGTACAGGTACAATTTATGTGCGTTAGTCAACAATTTATCCTTTAGAGGAAAAGCAACATTGCATATAGTACCTTTTGAGAGATTTTATCTCTGTAAGATCATTACCTTTCAAATTTTTACTAATTCCATACTTTTAAACATGTGTTTTTTATTTTGAATATCCTTCTAGCTTTTCAAGTGGTTTTTTTAAAAGGGTTACTCTAAATTGAGCTAAGCTGCCATTGCTGTAGTAATACATTCACAAATTCAGTTTAGAATTCTATTTACCCACTATTTCTGTGCAAAGTAGAAGCTGAGAGAACTATTACATAAGAAATGGCTGATAGATTTAATCCAGCTCTGAGCTTATTAGATGTTAAGAAAAGAATATTTGAGAAGAAAGAGTTAATAATGTTAGAAACTATAGTGCTGCTCAAACTGACTTTGAACTGTAGGATGAAAATCAAGAAGGCAGTCTTGCCAAAAGAATCCAGCAAAAAAGGTGGCATTGAGACCAGAGACCTTTAAAGCAAAAACTTTATGTTTCTACAATAATATTTTATGTTCTAGATGCAATTTCAAAATTTTTCACAGCACAGAATTTACAGTGACAAAAGTGTCTGTTTTATAAATTGAAAGTTATGCCTTTATATAGTGAATACTAACTTAAAGCCCATCAGGGAACTGTTAAGTTCGGAGACACAAGAAATTCTGTTTATTTGGCACTCAAATTTAAATTTAGTCGTTTTGCATGTTTTTTCAAAGTACATCATTAGAAATTAGTCTCTTAGGTATGGTACGATGACAACTTAGTGTATCAGTGTCTCACACAGACTCCCTGCTACAAGAAATATTAAATTGATCTGTGCCAGTTCCACAATGCCTGTGATTCTTTTCTCTACTTTTCACAAATACATATTAGAACTTCAGAGCCCAGGAATAAAAAAAAATACAATAAACAAACAAAAAAAATGGATTGCCTTGAAAGAAAGTCTAAGAATAAAGATGGCCAATGTATCTAGAGATCCACTGAAGAAAGGTAAAGATAAAAACATGATTAGAACAAGTAGGGATATTTCTAATACCTAGTGCTTTAAGAAAATCTTTCAGAGAAGCAAATATTGCAGTGAGAAAAATAAAATTAAATAAGCAAAAGTTATCGTCAGAAAAGTTTAACCAATTAGAATTATAGTTTGAATCAGAGCATCCTATTATGCAAATTTGCTGTATACTTATTTTTCTGTGAATAAAAAAATATAATAGCTACAATAGACCTTGGTGTTAATAGTGTCTAAGGATACACAATAAAGTAGGATGCAATTATTGCTTTCCATGTTCTTTCACATTCAATAAAAGGTGATGAATATGAGAGATATACACAAATTTTTACATACTAAAGAACACTAATTTTTTTTTTTGGTGGTCCAAAATTAGATAGCTTTAATTGTTTTTTCTTCAAATTATTTTTTAAAATTTTTATTATCATCATAATCTTGTTTATATTACATTGGATTACATATAACTACAGTGTATTACATTGCTTTTTCAAAAGGGAATGCCATGCATATCAGTCAATACAGAGACATTAATCTCTCCACTTCATCATTCAATATCTTTTCAATGTTTTTCCCAATCATTATTATTATTCTAATTTTTTTAAATTTTTTTTGAAAATTAATAGGGAAGCTGACATTGTAAACATTGGTAAAAGTATCATTTAAAACTTTGTTATTGTAAGAAGTTATTCAAACCTACCTGATCAAAATAGGAAGCTCTTGCCAATTTGTAATCCAAACTTTGAAACAAAACCTGGATCTAGATCAACTTTAATTCTGTGTAATTAATCATAGAGGTTGGTTATTTCTAGGTCTTTTTAAATATTTTCTGTTTGTGTTATTTAACCCTTTAGTGTCCTATATAACTTTCATTTAGTTTACCGATTGTATAAAATGAAGTATGGCTATTCCATATTGAATATGTTTTCGCAAGATACTTAATGATGTAAACTAATAGGACGTTTTAAAGTGAAAAATTGTTGTTAATGATAATCAAACTGAAACTAAAACAAAATGAAAAATGACTCTTATCTAGTATAATACTCAGGATAAAAATCTCAGCTACTGAATGTAGTCTCAATCTTTTTTATTAGCCTTTCCTTCAGTGACTTAGAGGTAGCTACAAATAAAGAATTATGAATTTCTTTTTTATACCCTTGCAGTTAGTTTTACCTACTCAAATAAAATAGAATGTTTTATATATTAAGAAAATAAGCCAACATAAAAGATAATTAGAAATACCAAACTATTTATAAATGTCTGAAAATAATTCAGACCTTATAAACATTTGCTAAATTGAATAAGGTACTCATGGTGATGAGAGTTCCAAGAGCAAGAAATTTACTAACCAAGGGCCAGCTGGTGGCGCGGTGGTTTAGGGTGCTGGTCTCCCACATGGTCGACCACTGTTAGAGTCCCAGACCTGGCAGCTTGCTTTCTCACTTTCCCTCTCGCTCTCTCTCACTCTGCCCCTCTCTGGTAAAATTTAAAAAAATAATAAATTAGGTTGAATAAAATTATTCATTAAAAAGAAGAAAGAGATGTATTAACTAAGATCTTCAGTGCTTGAGATGCAAAGATATTTGGAATGGTGAACGTATATCCAAGCTCATCTATCAAAAGACGTTTTGATTTGCATAAGCCCAGCCTGGTATAAATAGGTGTGAGCCTACTATCTTCTCTCAATCACTGAAGCATCAACTTCCCTTCTTTCTGTTTCAGGCCTCTCTGTACAGTCCAGGCTCTGGACGTTCACTGGTTAGAGTGCCTCTGCTTCCACACCAAACACCAAAGGCAATCGTAGCTATTGGCAAGACATGCACTTTCAGAATTCTATTTTTTGTGTAGCTGCAAGTGTGATTAGGGTATTTTTGGTGAGCACTGCTATCAATGACTGAGTGGTTTCCTAATACTCAATTGTTGAGGTAAAGGATCCCAAAACTCCTCATGGGGACTTAATGGTTTGAAACTGTCAGATTTCTGTAAGTCACCCATGACAGTTGGCCACCTGGTATGTGGAGATAGTGTTCACACAAGAATACCTATGTCAAGCACACTTAATTGCCTGGCTTCATGGAAATAAGGCACAATAAAATTCATGCCTGATCTTTTATTACTAATGCTTTTTTTAAGTATTTAGTCAGGGTCAGCAGTATATCAACAGGTATATATTTTCCATTTGAATGCTAAGTGCTAAATTTATATGCCTTTTCTAAGTCAATGAAAGATTTCCTGGTCTAATTTGTTCCACTAGGATATTTCCCACTTGTTTTCCATTTTTGAATAGGAAGATCCCTTTGTTGGGGAAAATGGATGTTAATTAATCATATTCTAGCAAGCCTTTTATTGTGTAGCTCAATTTCATTTGAAAAGCATGAGTGGGGTAGAGATAGGGCAAGAGAGAATATTGCAAACAAAGCTTATTTATGACAATATTGAATACTTACACAGAATCATCTGAAGATTTCAGTTTTTTTTCTGTTGTGACATTTTATGGTTGATTAAAACTGTCAGAACAACATTCAAATTAAATGCAGTAGGAGGTCATTTAGCAATCGCGAAGTATGTGCAGTCAACCTGCACCCAGCACTGCTGCGGAAAACAAGAGTGCTGATTATTTCAATCCTTACTAAAGTTTAACAATATTATTTTACTTTAAAATATAAATCTTAAATGGATATATGTGTATATTTGATTTCAATAATGTACATATCATATAAAAACCTTAATTCCTGTCAGCCAAAACATCCAGTACAAATAGAATGCTAATTCTCTCTACTAAGTCCTGAATTATGAAAATTAAAATTATTTAACATAATGGTGGTAGTAATTTTAAAAATTAATCTGACTAAAGTTGTCATATCATATCATTATGAAGCCAGTGTACACAGAATATATCCATGACTTCTTTATCCAAAGTTGTATCTGCATGGAAACTTACACTCATCAGTGTACATATTTAAAGGGTGGCCCATAAAGAAGAGAAATTGTTCTTACATGGAAACTCAGACCCAGACCAGTCCACCTCAATGAAGTAGGTGCTCAATATTTGTTTGAAATGAAGTTGTGTGAATATTATAGAACAATGGATCTTGTATCTGTAATTCAGGGGAACAGGGCTGTCTAAAGATGAGATTTATTATCCCCAGAGAGTTGATATCTTTGGGGAAATTTTCAGTCAGTCACAGCTCAATGTCTTTATCAAATATCATATGCATTATTGACTGAGATGACTTCAAAAGTGTGATTTTTTGTTGAAAATAACAAATATGGTATTATTCTTGATTTGATTAAAATAGAGTACATGCATGCTTTGAAAAATCAGTATTATACCCCACAAAGATGGATAGCTAAGTGTAAATAAATTATAAAATAAAATATAAATAAAAAGTCTTCTATTCCTGAGAAGTTTCAAACACACACACACACACACACACACACACACACACACACTGACTAATTCTGCATTTCTAAAGATCAGACTACATTTCTTTCCTTTCTCTATTTTTCCCTTTCCTTAGCATAAGCTATAAATGTCAATGCTTCCTTGATAAAACTCCATGAGATATTTACACATGTACTTGCCATAATATTCCAAAAGTTTGATATCATTAAGTCACAATATTCAAACAATTACACTGACATTCTCTTTTTCTTTTTTTTGGAGAGGTTTTTGGGATAGGACACGTGCACTTGCCAGATAGACAAGAGAGAGACAGAGAGACAAAAAGTGAGAAATCACCCCCGATGGGGGATGGTCACGCTGCAATCTCTTCTCCTCCATTCTCCTCACAGGATCTTGGGCATACACCCACAAGTGCCCGGCGTGAGTTTTAAACCACCGGGTCCGGGACGCAAACCACGGTTGACTACATGGGAGTCCAGCGACATAGCCATTATGCTAACTGCTGGTCCCATTTATTTATTCTCTCTATTGTTTCTCTAATTTTTAGTTTTAGTCATTTTTTTCCTCTAGCCATCTTTTTTCTTCTTTTGAGTTTAGTTTGCTCTTTTTCTAGACTTTAAAACAAATATTTTATACATGCAATTACACCACTTAGCTTCTAAAGTAAATTTCCTCAACATGAATATACCCCACACCAGTCCAGATGAGGATACTGTACACATTATCACCAACAGACAACCATCCATTCCTAGATTCTTAAAGTGAAAGATTATATTATTTTAGATCTTTCTTATTTTTAATATAGATGTGTGAATGTGTGCAGCTACATAGCTACATATATATTTTGTAATGGTGTTTTTGGTGTTTTCTTCTTCTTCTTCTTCCTTTTCTTTCTTTCTTTCTTAATGACGCTCAACAATTTTTTTCTAAATACTCTTATGAATTTTTTTGTTTTCTGTTTTTATCATGTTGGGTATTTAGGAATGTGTTATTTGTACATTTATGTTAATATACTAAATTTCCTTCTATTATTACTTGCAAGTTTAATTCTATTTTAGTTGGAAAACATACTTCCTATGGCTTTGATCATTTTAAATTTGTCAAGGTCTGTTTTGTAACATAGTGTTGGTTTTGAAGTAGTTATAAGTCTAGGAGCTGACTGTGTATGGGAAATAACGTCACTCTTCTGAGTGCCTTGAATTCTTGGTTCTTTGACATTCATAAACGTGGAAAGCAAAAGTATTTGTGCCCATTACCACCAAATGGAATATTCCACTAGTCTTGCCACTATGCCTTTAGAAAAGGCAAGTTGCTGTTTCCCCATTAAATTTTAAACTTCAAATTCTATGACATACAATGCAATTATTCATTTGCACACAAAGATACACACAAAATTACTTCAAATGATTGATTAAACATTTATTTTTAGAATAAAAATTTTCTATTTCTAAATGAGTATAGACATATGCTATGTTTTTTTTTTTTTTTGGCTGTAGGGTGCGTGCGCTCGCCAGACAGACAGAGAGAGTCAGAGAGACAGAAAGCGAGAAATCAACCCCCAGAGGGGATGGCCATGCCACAATCCTTCTCCTCCATTCTCTTCTCGGGATCTTGGGCACACGTGCACACATACCCGGTATAAGTTTAAGCCACCGGGTCTGGGACATGAACCACGGTCGATTACATGGGTGTCCAGCAACATAGCCATTATGCTAACTGCTGGTGCCAACATATGCTATGTTTTTAAAATACAAACTTTTAGTGTGTAAATCGAGAGAACAATAAATATTTTAAAGTAATTGTGTAGGTTTGGTCATTCACTAAAAATTAACATTTCTTGGTAATCATGAAAATCAACTTCCAATTCAGTTTTTTGAATAAATAATACTTAATCTTTCCAACAATGCTTTGGCTTGTTGATAGCAAAAAGAATAGGTTTTATGTTAAAACTTAAAAATCATCAGATTTTAATCTAAAAATGCCTAAAATATTTCTTAAAATGCCATCTCTGAGAACAATATTTTTTTTATAATTTAATTTGTGTTAACCAATAGATTTCAATACATCATTATAGCAGATTAAGAATTTCAGTGTCTGAAGTTTATCAAGTTTTCTCCTATCTGTAGTTTAATTACTGACTTGACAGTTTTTTAAAAGCTCTAGTGAAAAATCAGAAAAGAAGCTACTATTAATTTTTAAACACAATGCAGTGAAGATATGATAATTCAATTTTTTTTTGCTTGCAAAGAAGCACTATATAAACTAACGAGGTTGACCTTTTTTTTTTAAGAAAAGGAAAAACATTGCCACTCAGTATAAAAATACTTATCCTCTGATGATAAAAATTTATTAATTTGGATTCTTTCTTCATTTTTTTTAAGGCCCACAACTCATTTCTTATAGCTGGATTCAAGTTATATGATACCCACAGAAGAATGAGTTTTATTTTTTATTAATTACCCCCTGTTATATTTTAATAACCTAAACAATCAGAAGGCAAGCCCTATTATATGGGGTAGGACTTTTCTTGTTGGGAGAAATTACAAAATTATATCACAAGGTGGGTGGGAGTACAAGAAAAAATAAGTAATTGGGGCAAGATATATATGTATTTTAAAGTAGTAAAGTTAGGCACTGAACATAATCTAAATTTATATTTCAGGTTATATATATATATATATTTGTACATTAACATAATAATGTGAATATATATATGTGTGTGTGTATATATATATATATACACATATATATATATATATGTATTCAAAGAATCCAAACAGTATGCTGTGTAGTTCTTAATTGATTTGTCAAATATCAGCTATCCCAACTCCATGTTTTTAAACATTTATCTTTATTTATTTACTTATTACATTCAATCACTGCATATTATTATAGTATATCAAATGACTTTTTCCATCCTGTATATTGGTTCAATCAAAGATATTACAATAGTCACCTCTATACTTACTGTTAGATGTTAACCCATTTATGATTTACTTTATAATAATTTTAATTAGGGTTAATGCACGATTCTCTCTCTCTCTTTTTCTCTCTCTCTCTCACACACACACAAACACACACAGAGCAAGAGAGACACACACACAGACACACAAAACTCCTGTATTTTTTCAGACCTTCTCAGGGAGGGTCACAAGAGAGAATAAGTCCTGAATGCCCAGGGCATCATTGGGATATTCACTTCTCTCCTGGATGCATCTATCATAGAATAGTAATAGCAGTGTACTATTTTGGTGAAAATTGAGAACAGCATACAATAAATAAATAATAAATAATATGTTATTACAATGATATGTTCTTTTATAAAACAATTAATTTAATTTTTAACAAATATATTTTAGTAGAGTTCTAGCTTTCAATGAACATCTGGTGGTCGATATAAAGAATCATATGCTGTATCCATCTAAAATACAGATCATTTAATGTAGCCAAATATTCCCCATAAATCATCTACCACAGTGAAGATTATCTGAGGAACCCCAGAACCATTAATTCAAACATCAAAGAGGAAAAGAAAATGGATACTATGCTTCTGGGCACTGGTCCAGTGTCATGTAGAATCTATTTCCTATTTGCTATATGAAAAAGACTTCATAGGTTAAAAATAAAAATAAAAACCAAGAGGTATTTGTCTTTTCTCAACTAAGTACTTCCTGTTTAAATGTTCTCTGAACCTCAAAGCAATGTTTTTCTTCTAATGTTAGTAGTGGCATAACCCACAATATTTGAATGTCATCACATTTTTGTTAAGGACACTGGATGGAAGAGTCAGGGAGACTCCTTAGTCTTAAGATTTAATTTTACCTGGCAATCCTACATGAACTGTGAGAGGTGATATTTAGGGTTTGAGGTTTAAAATTTCACTAGTAGAAAATCCTGTTGACCTGTGTATCCTTTAACAAATCCTATGAACCTGTGTATTCTTTAACATATATATTTTTTGTTTGTTTGCAACTTTTCTGAACTTCAAAATTAAAAAAATTGCTCAGTTCATAACAGTTTCTGATAAAGGCAATCTGAGGAGATAACTAGTATAAATAATTTGTCAGGGTTGGGTAACACCATTCAAAATACTTAATAATCTTACTTTTGGTGGAGGAACTAATATTTTTAAGTGGATGTATTTACCTGACTTATTAATTCATTTATGTTCATGAAATTGCAAATTCAAATGAATAATTTAACCAGTCAATAGCTATAAATTTGCAACTATAAAGTCTTTTTTAGAAAGCAACAAAACAAGGATATGTAAAATATTCAAAAAATTATGAAAAAATGAGACTTATGAAAAACCTGCAAAATTTTAAATTTTTTGCACTAAAATAAACTTATACTTTAATTTCATTTTCCATGAACTCTTTAAAGTCCCTTTACATTATTTAAAAGAAGGTGGGATAAATAGGACAATTCTAACTTGACATCCAACATTTTTATTTTTACTATTGATTTTATTATCCTCCTGTAGCTGTTCTGACAAATTGTCACAAACTCAATGACTTAGAACAAAATGCAGTTATTCTTTTTTTTTGGGGGGGGGTTGGGGTAGGGTGGGGGTTTGCTATAGGGCACATGTGCTTGCCAGAAAGACAGAAAGTGAGAAATTACCACCCAGAGGGGATGGCCACACTGCAATCCCTTCTCCTCCATTCTCCTCTTGGGATCTTGGGTATGTACACATACGTGCCTGGTGTGAGTTTAAGCCACTGGGTCTGGGACTTGAACCACAGTTGACTTCATGGGAGTCCAGTGACATAGTCATGATGCCATCTGCTGGTACCACAAAATACAGTTATTCTTGTACAGATCTGAGAGTCATAAATCTGCACTAAGTTTCACTGGACCAAAATCAAACTACCAACATTCCTTTGGGGAGTCTAGAAGAGAATTTGTTTTCATTACTTTTGTACCTTCTCTTTCTTTTAATTTTTATTTCTTTTGTGAGAAGGAGAGAACACATGCACATGCATATGTACTGATGAAGAGAGAGAATCACCTTTGGAAGATTTTCTCATGCCCTCGTTCCCTTCTCTCAGCCCTACAGCTGGTCATGACCAGGGGCATGCACACCTAATGTATTTCAGGGTGACTCAAGATCCAAACCATGGTCAACCATATGGTTTCCAGCACTGCAGATCAGTATGTTGCCTGTGTCACTGAGGTTGGGACCCTTTTATAGCTTTTTATTACAGAGTAGGGCCTGCATATCTTTGACTCTACCCAAACATCATTTAGCCTACCACAATGACTGTCATTTTTAAACATCATATTTTCCTTCCATAAGATTAGAACTACTCAGGACTCTTGGAGAACTGAAAAAAAAAAAAAAAAACTTTAAAGCACCTAGGAAAATGCTTAAAAGTGATAGAAACCTAATGAATTAAAGTTCTCATACCACAGGCAGTAAAGTTTCCTCATTTACATTTATCATTTGCTTTTTGGTTTAATATAAAATTTCTTCTTGAGACAATTCATATAACCACAGTATTTTAAGAGAAAGAGTCCCATTTTGTCTTTTTGCTATAGGGCACTTGCGCTCGCCAAAAAGACAGAGAGAGGTCAAGAGGCAGAAAGCAATAAATCACCCCCTGGGGGGATGGCCATGCTGCAATCCCTTCTCCTCTATTCTCCTCTCGGGATCTTGGAGCATGCACACACATGCGCCCAGTGTGAGTTTAAGCCATCAGGTCCTGGACTCGAACCGCAGTCAACTACATGGGAGTTCGGCGACTTAGCCATTATGCTAACTGCTGGCCCCTATCTTATTTTGTTTTTAACTCAAGTTCGTATGTGACTACATGTAATTGTTCTTTGGGGTGTGACAGTTCTTTGACTTTCCAGTTTAGCATTTGGATTTTTGGAGGTTTTAGCATATCATGAAAATGTAATCAAATGTGTAATTGCCTAGACGTTATAGCAAAAAGGCAAATGCCAGTGTATCTATTAGTGTTTCAAAGATTCATTTTGAGTGGATTGGTGAGAATTATTTGGACTTTGCATTTGGAATTGCAGAAATTTTTGTCTTATCTTAAATTTATCAGTTAAGCCATCACTTCTATTTTATGTAGAGTCAGAGTTAGACTGTAGTGATGATAATACTGACAGTCAGTTTAAGAGGAGGCATCTCTTTTAAGCCAGGCTGAATTATATTTATCAAGGTCTCTGAAAGTTATTAACAGCTAAAAATTTTTCAGAATGTCTGAAGTAGAGAAAGTTGTCAAATTGAGAACATTTCAGAGAAAATTTACTTCTTACTAAAAGACATACACTAATTAAGACATAACAGCTTAATTCTTTCAGAGACCTAAGTCAGAATTTGGAACCACAGGTTCATATCACAAGCATAGCTCAGGAATTAGCTTTTTGCTTTTGACGATAAACAGCATGAACAATCTCACACTGGTATTTACTTAAATCATTATGTTATACTACCATATTTTAAAATATGAATTAAAATGAGAATATTGTAATAAAATGATATTTTTTCCTAGAGCAAATTTTCATATAAACAATGCTGATGCCTGAATAGAAGCATGAGCTATATATTTTTAGATTTTTTTACTGATGGAGTGCATGTGCATATGCATGAGAGAGAGAGACAGAGAGAGAAAGAGAATGTGTGTATGTGTGTGTGTGTGTGTGTGTGTGTGTGTGTGTATGTGTGTGACAGAGAGAGAGAAAGCATCCTCCTATGGGGCCTGGTCAGGATCCTGGGCAAATGTACGCATTCCTAGTGTGATTCTGCTGGGGCCAGGATTCGAATACCAGTTGACCATGTGGGTTACAGCTTCCTTACACAGGGTTTAGCCACTATGCTATCATGCTGAACATAGACTGCATCTTTATATTTTCAAAATTGAGAGCGTGATATTGTCTTCTTGTGAAATATATCCTGGGATAGTTAATTTCCATTTTACATGGCAGACTACTTCTCATTAAAGTCTTATTTGAAATCTCACCCACTAAGAGAAGCATCTTATAAACACCTATTCTAAATTAGTATTTCCTACTCAGTTACTCTGTAACATTCTCTGTCACTTTCAAGGTAACATTTGTGTCTTTCTGAAATCATCCACTCATGGTCTGTCTTTTTACAGCATGTAAATACCATGAAAATAGAGACCTCTGTACCTCAAGTGACTAATAGAGAACTTAGTTTCTTTAGGTACCTAATAAATAAGTGAGCAAGTGAAAGCCTGAAAAGACTTTCATGGAAATAAAAATACTTTTTGGATCTTGGAAGTGTATGATTGCATGTAGACTGATTTAATTATATCTCTAGGACTGGCAAACTCTCTAATGACTTTCGATGCTCAGATTATCTCAAGTTTTTCAAATTCAGAAAGCATTAGAGATTTTTTTCCTTCCAAAGGACCTTGGGATGCAATTCAAGAACCAATTACAAAAGACAGTTGTGGCATTTGTTTTTCCTATAAATACACGACCTGACTAATAAGAGTCCTACCAAGAGAAATGTGCTTTAACTTTTATACTGAGACAAAGTCGAAGGAAAGGATTGTACATTTTTCCTTTGAGAGTCTTTCCTAATAGAGAGAGCATCAATTAACCGAGACATCTGCTAGAGGATAATTGGCCTGGAAGAGATTTTCATACTTTAGTTGAGATGGTCTGTAGAATTTATTTCTAAAGAATACTATGAATAGTTGCTAATTATTTATTTCTAGAATTTAAATCAATGGGAAAACTTAACACCCTAACCTAAATTAACATTTTCACTCCTTTGATAACAACTTATTATACAAACTGATCTGGAGTCATGACCAAGGAACGAGAATGTGTGCCGGAAATCATGACTTCCACTTAAGAGTTACATACGTATAAATTGAATGTTTCTAGCAACAACAAGAGGCTACTCTAGTAGCTGTATTTATCCATATTTAGGGTTGAATTTATTGTTCTGCTAATTTGACTAACACTAGAACAAGTAGCTTCAAAGTGATTCAGAAATAAGAAATATCATGTTGCCTACAAACATAAAATATTCACACTTCTGATAAAGGAGAACCACCTGTCTATATGTACAGTATGTAAAGTTTTTTTTTTTTCCTTTTTTTTTTTTTTTGAGAGGTTTTCGCTATAGGGCGCGTGCGCTCGCCAGACAGACAGAGAGAGACAGAGAGACAGAAAGCGAGAAATCACCCCCCAGGGGGGATGGTCACGCCGCAATCCCTTCTCCTCCATTCTCCTCTCAGGATCTTGGGCACGCACGCACATGCACCCAGCGCGAGTTTTAAGCCACTGGGTCTGGGACGCGAACCGCGGTTGACTACATGGGAGTCCAGCGACATAGCCATTATGCTAACTGCTGGTTCCCAGTACGTAAAGTTTTGAGGGGTTGAGTCAATTTCTGATCCAGAAACAGAACTTGATTAAGATAATCACTTTTCCAGACATGACATTAATTAAATCCAGTTCCATTCTGGATTTTCCAGTTATATGTAAATAATTGTCCTTTTAACTTAAGGCTTAATGAATGGATTCTCTTCCACATATAACTAAAACATTACTCATTAATGATCCAGTTCATGTGTTCTATGTGTAGCACTATTAAATTCCTCAAGAAGATTGTGTTTAGGACCAAACGAAAAATACAAAGCTAAAATAAATATATTTCAGGATTTTAGGAACTCACTGTGAAGTAAATGCTAACTGCAGCTTTCTCTGTTTATGGCTGAGACATAGCAAAGGTATCCCCAATTTCTCAATAACTTATATACACTTAAAATATCTAAGCCTGAGAAAAACACAAGTGTATATGAAGGGACTTCAAAAAGTTCATTGAAAAATGGAATTAAAATACAAGTTAATGTTTTAATTTTTAAAAAGTTCTATGTGTATTTTTTCACGATACACACTTTCCATGACCTTTTGAAGACCCCCTCAAATGTGCCCTTTGTAGAAAGACAGATACATGAATGCATAGTGATAGATAGGAGTAAAGAGAAAATAGCAAAAGAGATGTATAGCTTAACGAAAACTCACTAAGTTTAGAACAAAGTTGTTACACAAATATGCGTGACTAGTAACAAAGATCAAGTACCCATATAGCTAGAGTAACGGAATTGTGTTTTATTAAAGTTTTTAAATCATGTGATCATTTAAAGAGATAGAAAGTCAAGAAATAAGGACCTTTAGCCATTGATTTTTTAAGATGTTACCAACATATTTTGGGGATAGGAATGCTAGTCAGTTAGTAAAGGAAAGGGGAGGCTTCCTGATCCTTTACTGCAACCAAGCCAAGGTAAACAAACAGGCTAAAATCTCCTATTATATTTACATCTGTATTCTCATATTACAAGCTCTTTAATATAGGATTTAGTCATAGTCCTCTTCATGATCTCAGCATCTCACTTAGTGACTGGCACAGAGAAGATACAGAATAAAATACTGGATGCCTAAATTAGTGAGTATGTGAATAAATTAATGGATTGTTTAGCTTCTACCAAATTAAAGAGATTATCAATTTGAGCTTACTTATATTATTAGAATTTCAGGTCACCAAAATAATAAATACCCTTCAGGTACTCATTTGAAAAGTTCAGGATAAATCAGAGTTACATATCCTCATTGCAAAAATATCCAGTGTCATTGAGATCATGCCCATTTATGATAATTCAGCTATTTGAACACTATCTCAGAAAAATATGCCTATTAAAATAGCCATCAAATCTGCATCCAACATTTCTGAAATATGCTAAATAAATTAAACACTAATAAATTTAAAATTTATAATTTCCCATAGGAACAAAAGTAACCTCAACTAGGGTAACAATCACATATCTTCAAAAATATTTAAATATTTATAGTAGTCATGATTTTCTCCCGTAAACTAATGCTGTTCTTTTTTTTATTTTCCACTTAGAAAATGTCTAAAATATGTGTATATTCTAAAAGATAAGATATATTTTTAGAAGCAAAATTTTTACTAAGAAGCTAGCACTTTTACTGCTCCCTTTGGGGAAATGAAATAATTTATGAGCATATTACTGAAATATATAAAAATTTATCCCATGATTGTGAATGTCTCCAAAACATAAGAAGAAAATTATTTGTAATTCTAGAGGTGGGATTAAATAGAGCACAACAGAATTCAGAGCGCTCTTTGAACCTAATTATTTTTAGTTTCAGGATATAATTGAGAAACATATAAAGGTTTTGAAGAAGTAATTTCCCTTAAAATGAAAAAGCAAAATCTTTTGCACCTTTTTGTAAACACACCAAGTCTGTTTGCTCTAGTCTAAACCTAATTCATTTAGACTCTCCAAGCCAATTCTCTCAGCTTGGACTTTTCAAAGAGCAAAATAAAAACTAATAATGAAGCAGCTTCCCAATAATCTTAATTTTAATAAGAACATGTGTTGGTATGCCAGGACCTGCTTGGCTGAACACATTTTTCTGAGTGAGGAGTCTGTGGATTAGAAATAGATGTAACAACAAACACACAGAGACACATAAGTATAGAAAAACAAGAATCGGGTGGGCCCAACTTCCCTGATGGAGAAGGACACCACTCAGAACCAGCCTCAGGTTTACTATTTGATAGGACAGAAAATGGGGGAAGAGGAAATGGAATGCAAAACCAGTTGTTTTCAGATGTTAATCAGCTGAATGGAATGAGAATGACTGGCACCATGTGATTTCTCTAATCTTTTTTGGGCTGATTCTAATAAACACATGTGACTTCTTTTCACCAGGTATTACTTTGCAGTATCCATGACAGTGTACAGGTAGCATGTTCATATGTTAATTACTTTTATAGCCATGCAAATGAAGCTCATAGAACCACAGTTTCTGCCTGTCTGAAGGTCACCATGTTTGCTCAGAAAGGCTGCTTTCCACATTGGTATAGCTCCTTAGAGTCAGGAACAGCTTTCCATACTCTATCAAAATCTATTTGAAATTTCTTTCCTTTTTTTTTTTTTTTTGAGATTTACACCTGAGAACCTTTTTATTTTATTTTATTTAGCTTTTCTTTTCATTATTATTATTATTATTTTATTTATATTTAATCACTGTACATCTTTACAGCATATAAAATGGCTTTCCCAGCATCAGTACAGTACATGTTAATCAAGTCACAGATATTATCATGTACATTATCGTCAATAGGTAACTTTTCTTTTTGTTTTTTAAGAGAGATTTTTGTTATAGGCACATGAACTTGCCAGAGACAGAGAGAGAAACAGAGAAAATGAGAAACTGCCCAGGGGAGATGGCCATGCTGCAATCCCTTCTCCTCCATTCTCCTCTTGAGATTTTGGGCACATATGCACATTTGCCTGGCATGAGTTTCAAGCCACCAGGTCCAGAACTGGAACTGTGGTAGGCCATGTGAAAGTCCAGTGCATTAACCACCACACCACCTGCTGGCCCAACTTTTAATTTATAAATAGCTTATGTGAGAGTTCCAAGAATGGTCCGCTTAGACCATTTATGGGTAAATGTGTCACTCACTGTTTCATATCTTATAAATACAAGATTTCATAAACCTTTTCTAAAAAGCTCTTTACATCACAAAGTACCATATGTAATGAGTGCATGTATCATGGAGAATAGATACCTTCAACTCTTATGAAGAGAAAATAGCCTTATTTATGACATTATGTAAGATATATCTGCAGGAATTGTGGTCTTCATAAATTACATTTATGAAGGTAATTTTATTGCTTTACTTATTAGTTGTTTAGATCTTTATTGAAAATTGATCAGTTATCTATTGGTACACAACAAGCCATCTCAGAATTCAGAGGAAGCCCAATATTCACTTATTTTGCTCACAGATGTGCAAATTGGTCAGGTGACAGTCTGTACAAATTGCCTCTGTTTATCAGTATCAGGTGAGATAGCTCAACTAGAGATAATATGATCTATTCTTACAGTGACTCACTCTCATATTTACTAGGTTAGACTTGATTTCAGCTAGAAATTCCTCAAAGGCAATGAGTTAGGTGTTCGGTTCCTTTTAAAATAGGATTCTGCTTGGGCTTTTTAAAAATGGGATATTGGAAAGTTTCAAACAGGGGGAGTCCCAAGAAACCTAGGTTAAGAAATTTAAAAATATTTAGAAAACATTATTACACAACCAACCAGTTTTGTGGCAATTAAGGCAACTGGATTCTACATGGCCATCTGCATGGTTCAAATCCCAGACTGGAGGCTTAAAAAACATATGCCTGAAAGATGTGTTTATATGCTCAAAATCCCAAAAGAAAGGAGAAATGTAAGATAAGAAATTGCCACAAGACTATCTTCCACGGGTGGTAGGGGAGAGGTACTGTCTTACTGTCCTTCTCTTTCTCTCTACAGTGAGTGAGATCCCTAGAAAATTAAAAAGAAAATATTACAATTTTATTATCAAGCTCTTAACGTCCAAAGAGTTGAGTTAGAAACAACCAAGTAATTACATGATAATCTTTTTTAGAAATATTTGGATTAGCATTTATCATAATCACGTCTTATCTTGCCTTATTTATAAATAAGTGATTTGTAAATAAAATTTTCCAAATATCCACATAATATATGTATAGATATTTAATGCTCATAAGCCTTTATAAATGAGTAAAATTTTAGAGGATATATAATTTTTTTTTGTTTCTGCGTGTGTTTTTAAAACTTTAAAATTTTATTCACATAAGCATATCCTGTTCGGTGGTGTTTAGTAATAAAAATCAAAATGTATTCATGGTAAACCATAACATCTCAACATTATTTTTCCCATGTACCTAACTATTACCTGACTCTATTTAAATTGTAATTATTGGTACTAGAAAAATATTTAATTGTAATTTTTTACTACACACACACACACACACACACACGGAGTTTTTACCATAGAAGGTGTGTGTTCACTGAGGGGAATGGCGACACCATAATCCCTTCTTCTCCAGTCTGATGCAACAATCCCTTCTTCTCCGTTCTCCTTTTGGGATTTTGGGCATACACATGCATGCACCTAGTGTGCCTTTTAAACCTCTAAGTCCTAGCTTCAAACCACAGAGTTGGCCATATAGATTCCAACAACTTAAACACCATGCCACTTGCTGACCCTACAGTATGATTTTTTCAAAGCATGCACATAGTGTATAAAAGTCAAGGCTATTTACCCTTTTCGGTATTAAACATCAAATTATGTTGTGAACTTTGAAGACTCTTTCTACTAGTTTTTTGGAAATACATGATGAATTTTCTTTCCTTTTTTCTTTTTCTTTTTTTGGAGAGGTTTTTGCTATAGGGTACATGCAATCACCAGAAAGACAGAGAGAGACAGAGAGACAGAAAGCAAGAAATCACCCCCCAGGGAGGATGGGCACACTCCAATCCCTTCTTCATCATTCTCCTCTCAGGACGCTGGGCACACACGCACATGTGCCTGGTGTGAGTTTAAGTCACTGGGGCCAGAACTCAAACTGTGGTCGACTATGTGGAAGTCCAGTGCACAGCCATTATGCCAACTGGTGGTCCCTATGTCGAATTTTCAATAATGTTTTAAGTTCTACTGCAATGCACCATTCTATAATTTATTCCAGTTCTTGTGTCTTTTTGTCAATTTTCCCTGAACTTCCTTCCTCCTTGTGCAGGTTCCAGTACCTACTGTTCTCTCTACTTATATGCTATAGAGTCTTTTAACTTCTGCTAAAGATTGAGAACAGTCAATGTGTTAAGTGGCTATACATAGTATTTGTTTTTATAGTCTGACTTATTTTACATAGTATTATATCTTCTAGATTCACCCACTTTTTCTCAAATGACAGAAATGAATTGTTCTTCATAGCAGAGTGGTATTCCATTGTGTATATGTACCACATTTTCTTTATCATTGTTGTTGAGCACTTAGGTTGATTCCATGTGTCACCTTGTGGGAGAACAACAAAAATCTATCATTTATAAAACTGCATTTAAGTAATTTCAGATGTGTGCGTTTGGTAGCTCTGGTTTAATGAGGATGGAGATATCCTGGGTTAATGAAAATCTCTCACTTTTAAAATTATATAAACAATTTCTGATACATCCCTTTAAGGACTCCAGCTTAATGAGGAACAAAGCATCGAGGGCTAGTGTGCTATGAAAAACCAGGGGCAAATGATGGTGAATGAATGTTATTTTGCTTGCTGGTTGCCAACAACAGTGGGCCTCTTGAGTGAATGTAATCTGTTGCCCCAGGCTCACAAACTAGCAAGGATGAGTTGCTATCTTTTTAGCCCTGGACAATTCTCCTAATTTCCCCAGACATAGAAGTGAAAATGATCTTAAGAAGACATTGCATCCTGCCTTCTATCTTATTGTAGTTTATTGATGCAATTACTGCTACTATCTTGTAACTTCTGAAGATAATGAACAAACTTGTTCCATTTTCCTACTACAAATAAATATGTAGGGAATATCTACCTCCAGAAGTCATTTCTGAAGTGGCTTCTCCCTCTCTCTTGACTCAGCCTTTTGTGTCTGGTATACTTCCTTCTGTGTGTTTCAGGTGATACCCATTGGCAGGAGAGTCACCAAAGGTGACCCAGGGTCCTATTAACTACTGCAAATAAGCTGCAAAAAAACCCAGATGTGCAAATGTCTCTTTCACAAATTGATTTCCTATTCTTTGGATATATGCAATAATGGGTTTACTGGGTCTAAGGTAGTTTTAGTTTTAGATTTCTGAGGAACCTCCATATGGTTTTCTGCAGTGGCTGTATTAGTTTACATTTTGACCAGCAGTGCATGACGGTTCCCCTTTCTCAGCAACTTCACCAATACTTGTTATTCTTTGCTTGTTTGATAATAAGCATTCTGACCTGGGTTAGATAATACCTCAAAGATATCAAAAATTAATCTATCTAGTCACTGAAAAGTCAGTTTTAAGAAATTCAGTTTTTGGCTTTTGTTGAGTCTATTTCTTTAGTTAATAATAAGTCTGTTTACAAAATAAAAATGGAACCTATATTTTTTCCAATATTTTATTATGAAAATGTCAAGTATGTAGAAGTGGAACAAACAGTAAACAAACTATTCATAAAATTTAATCATGAGATTATTTTCACTTTTTTTTTCTGTTATCGCAAAGTATACATGTGCTCACCAGAGAGATAGAGAGAGGGGGAGAAAGCACCCTTCCAGTGGGTTGTGTGCATGCTGCATTCCCTTCTCCTCTATATCTCCATCCTGTTCAAATATTGGGCACATATGCGTGGTTTTTAACTATGGTCAACTATGTGGAATCTTGCTCCCTTAACCATCAAACCATGGGACTGGCCAAATGTCCCTGTTTCTTGATAATTAGTTTATCTCCTACTCCCTCCCTAAACCATTTGAAAATAAGTTAAAATGTTAATATATTTTATCCATAATACTTCAGTTTGAAGTTGTTTATAATAAAGACTTTCCATAATCACCCTCTAAAACTGAGAGATGGCATATACTCAAATTTTCTTTACATATTCCAAGAAAGTGTTTATATCAACTTTTACATTAGTTGTTATGTCTTTTTAGTTTCTTTCTAACATATAAAAGCCACCTATTTATTTTTCCATGACATTGATATTTTTATAAAATCATATTTATAATTCATCATAGAAAGTTTTAAAATAACCTTAGTTATTTTAGTTAAAAAATGCACATTATCAGATATTTTCTCTAATATATTAAAATGCTTTAATACTGCAAATGATTTTAAAAGCAAGAGTATTCAATGAGTTTCTTATGCTATAGTTGAGAACATGAACACACATACATATACACACATGCACACACAGATACTTTGATCTCAACTTAATTGGTGAAGAAAATTATTACCATTCTTCCCCTCATATAGTTAGCAAGGAGTTGAACACTTAACTCGAGGTAAGTGTAGAAATAAAAAAAAAAAGATCAGTTTTATAGTAATTCAGATTTGATAAAGTATAGCACAACTTATATATGTCTTTATTTGTAGTATAATTTGGGTAGATGGTGAAAGATTCTAAGATCCATAGATTATGGTACATGAAATTCTGCCTCCCTCTTTTCCAGCTCTACAAGCTCTAGTTCTTCTCAAATTCTTACTAGGTTGCATTATACTAAGACTCTATCTTATAATCAAGGTCCAGTTCTCACAATTATCACATATGTACTGCAATGCTCATACTGTGAGCTCCAGCAGCTCTGTCCTTTTCAGCTTTGTGAATATTTTTTTGTTGATTTGTGCTTTCTTGCTTCCCTCATACTGCCACATTCATCTGTAATGCTCATATACTCTCATTTATCTCATGAACTTTTGATTCTTCTTTAAATTTTTTTTGAGTTTTTTTTTCTGTTTGTTTGTTTGTTTTTGCATCCCATAGAAGTTTATCTTACTTTCTCTTACCTAGTCTCTAGGTCATGTTTTTACATTTTTACATATGAATGAAATGTGAAGTTTCATATCTGTCTCATTCTAAACTGTGAGTGCCTTTAATGATAGAAGGATGTCATATGGATCTTTGTTTTGCCAGAAAGCCTAGAATAGTATCGGATTTGTGGTGATTTACTGCAAATATATAATAGCATACTGATTACTGCAGGGATTCTTAAACACTGAGATTTAGATTGTCTACCTGGTTGTGACTAATGGGATTCCAGTTTTTATCCTTAGAAGCAAAAAGTTGTCCTTGGGCAGGACTATCTTTTCATATGGTTATTTTTCAATTATAGACCTTCGTTAAGGATTTGTTCAGTTCTTTCACCAAATTTTTGTAATTGCTTTCTTTTTCATTATTGCGTTTTAGGATTTTTTAAATATATTTTGATACCAGTCTTTTATCATATAATGTATTTTTGCAAATACTTTCAGTCTGTGACTCAGCTTTTCATTATTTTAACAATATCTTTCATAGCTAGAACAGATTTTAATTTTAATAAATTTGAACTTATCTAATTTTCTTTTGTAGATTGTATTTTTGTAGTATTTAAAAAGTCAACTCAAGGGAATGTAAATTTTTCTGTATTGTTATCTTTTAGAAGTTATATATCTTGCATTTTATATTTAGGTTTACTTGGATTCCATTTGTAAATGGTATAAGATTTGTGTCTAGATTAATTTCTTCATGGACGTTCAGTTGTTCTAGCAACATTCTTTGAAAAGTATAATTTTTTTCCCCATTGGATCCTTTGATGCCTTTCTCAAAAGTCAGTGAATAATTGTGTGAGACTATTTCTGGACTTTCTATTCTTTTTTGTTAATCGATTTGTCTATATTTCATCAATACCACACTTTCTTTCTTCTAGTAGGTTAATAAAAATTGTTGAAATAGGTTGTGTCAGTATACCAACTTTGTTTTCATCAATATCAAATTGATCATATTGAGATGCTTGATTCTTCATTTAAATTTTATGATCAGTTTGTTGATATCCATAAAATAAATTACTGGGATTTTGACTGAGATTGCACTGAATCTGTGGATCAGTTTGAAAAGAACTGACATTATTGAGTTTTTCTATCTAGAAACTTGGGATATTCATTTATTTAGTTCTTTGATTTCTTTCATCAGAGCTTTGCAATTTTTCTCATTTAAATCTTGTATATATTTTGTTAGATTTATACTTAGCTATTCTTCTCCTTCTCCTTCTCCTTCTTCTTTTTCTTCTTCTTCTCCTTCTTCTTCTTCTTCTTCTTCTTCTTTTATTTTTTAGTTCAAATTCCAGTTGTCCATTGCTGGCATATAGAAAGCAATTGACTTGAAACATTATCCTTGTGTCCTGCAACCTCACAATAATTGTGTATTACTATCAGGGTTTTTTTTTTTTTTTTTTTTTATCTGTTGAATCTTGTGTGTTTTCCATATAGGCAATCATGTAATTAAAAAGTTTTCTTTCTTTGTCATCCATCTATATACCTTTATCTTTTTTTGTCTTATGTAGGACATTAACAATCCAAGTTGAATAAGAGTGATGAGAAGAGACATTCTTGCCTTGTTCCAGTACATAGTGGGAAAGCATATAGCTTTTTATCATTAAATATGATATTTTATGTATTTTTTGGCAGATATTCTTTATCAAGTGTAGAGAGGTTATATGAATGGTGTTGGATTTCATTAAATGCTCTTTTTTTTGTATCTATTGATACAATATGAGATTTTTCTTATTTAGCCTGCTGATATATTGGTTAACTTGAACTGATTTTTGAGTATTGAATCAGCCTTGCATAATTGGAATAAGCCCTACTTGTTTGTGGTATGAAATTTTTCTTATATATCATTGGATTTGGTTTATTAATATTTTGTTGATTTTTTTCATCTATGTCCATGAGAGATATTGGCCTGTAGTTTTCATTTCTTATGTTTTTGTCTGGTTTTATATTAGGACAATGCTGACCTCATAGAATTTTATATATATTTTATAATATTCTCTCTGTTTTATCTTCTAGAAACAATTATAGAAAATTGGTACAATTTTTCTAAAATGTTTTGCAGTATTTGTGAGCGAATCTATATGGACCTGGTGCTTTCATTTTAGAAGGCCATTAATTATTGATTCACTTTTTGCATGGAAATAGGCCTATTGAGATTATCTGATTTTTGTTTGTGTGTGACTTTTGATAGACTGTATCATTTAAGGAAAGATAGTTTATCAAGCTTGTGAAAACAGAGTTGTTCATAAATATTCCTTTATTATTCTCTTACTGTCCATGTTATCAGTAGTAATGCCTTCTCTTTCATTTCTGATATTAAAATTGTGTCTTCTCTATTTTTTTCTCATTTATTTAAGTTGGAGTTCTAACAATTACATTAATCTTTTTAGAGAATCACCTTTATTTAGGCTTTATTGATTTCTCTATCAATTTGCCATTTTAAATTTTATTGATATATTTTCTATTTTGTATTTCTTTCCTTTTCTTTAAGTTTAAATTACTCTTTATTTGCTAATTTCCTAATAGGAAAAGTGAGAATATTTATTTTAGGCTATTTGTTTTCTAATATATCAACTCACTGCTATAAAATTTCCTTTAAATACTGATTTTATTGAATACCACATGCTGTATATTTTGATGTTATTGAATGAATTATCATATAAATGCCAATTAAATCAATTTGATTTATAGCACTGTTCAGGTCAACTTTACCTTCACTGATTTTTTTCTGCTGGATCTATGATTTGCTTATAGGCAATGGTATTGAAGATTCCAACCACAAAAATGAATTTATCTATTTTTCTTTTATTTTTAATCTTATTTTATTTTTCTCACTTATATTTAAGCCATGTTGCTAGACACATACACATTGTAACTGTTGTAACTTAATGGAGAATTACTGTATACATGATTAAATAGCGTCTCGCTCTATGTCTGATAGGTTTTCTTTCTTTTTTTAAAATTTTTTTTAAAGAGAGACTTTTGCTATAGTGTGTGCACTTGCTGGAGAGACAGAGGGAGACTGAAAGTGAGAAATCACCTCCCAGAGGGGATGACCATGCTGCAATTCCTTCTCCTCCCTTCTCCTTTTGGGATTTTGGGCATACACACACATGCACCCAGTGTGAGTTTCTAGCTGCCAATCCAGGATTTGAACTATGATCAGCCACTTGGAAGTCCAGTGCCTTAACCACTATATCAAGCGCTGGCCCCTCTCTGATAAGTTTTTGTGTCCTAAGTCTGGCTCATCTGAAGTTATAGCTATCATACTGCAGCTTTCTTTTGATTAGTATTGTCATGGTATGTCTTTTACCATCTCCTTACTTTTAGCCTATCTATGTATTTCTATTAAAATAGGGTGTTTTGGGACCAGCAGTTGGCATAATGGCTATGTTGCTGGACTCCCATGTAGTTGACTATGGTTCAAGTCTGAGTTCCAGACCCGGTGGCTTAAACTCACACCAGGCACGCATGTGCGTGCATGCCCACGATCCTGAGAGGAGAGTGGAGAAGGGATTGCAATATGATGATCCCCCCTGGGGGAGTGATTTCTTGCATTCTGTCTCTCTGTCTCTGGCAAGGTCATGTGCCCTATAGCAAAAACCTCTAAAAAAAAATAGGGTTTCTTACAAACAATGTATAGGTGATTCTTATTTTAATCACTTTGATAATCTCTGTCTTTAACTATTTATTGAGACCTTTCACACTTAATGTTTATTGAAATATTTTGATTAATGTCAGCTTGTTCCCAATCCCTTTTTCAAAATTAATTATCAGAGGTTTTTTATTTTCTGCCTTATCTGGTTTTAATTGAGCATTTTTTACAATTACATTTAATCTTTTAATGTACCAATTATATTTCTTTTTAAAAATTTTATTAGTTTCTCTAGAATTTAATATATATAGCTAGAATTTAATATATGTCCCATGGTATCCATAAATGAATGGTTCTAGGACACCTGCCGATTCCAAAATCCATAAATGCTCAAGTAAAATAGTATAATATTCACATAGAACCTATGCATGACTTCCCCTATACTTCAACTCATCTCTGGATGACTTATAATACCTAATTCAATGTAAATATTATGTAAATAGTTGTTATACTCTACTTAGGGAATAATAACAAGAAAAAAATCTGTACAGTTTGTGTACAAATTGTGTCAATATAGATACAACCAGTATTTTTAGAAAAATTTTTTATCTACAGTTGGTTAAATCCATGGACGCAGAACCCATAAATATGGAGGGCCATTTGCACAAATTTAATTAACCTAAGTATATCTTCAAATAACATTTTTTTGCTTCACATGTAATGTATGTACCTTAAAGTGGGATATTTCTGATTCCTTCACCATTTCTCTTATGGTATTAATGACATTAGTTTTGTCTTTATTTAATGAGTTGTGGCCACAGGTACCAGGGTGTTTACATTCTTCTAGTGTTCTTGTTTTTGTATCCTCTCTTGCATTTTAGCATCCCTAAGTTCTCAGCTGTGTCCTGCCATGCTACAGGAACATCCCACTGTTACTAAATGGGAGCTCTGTGATGGTATGGCAGGACAATAAACAGGACAATGCACTATATTTCTGAAGATCAAAGGCCAAAGGCACATCTCTTAGGTGAGATACAAAGGCAAAAGACACACAGCGTGAAAGAATTTCTGCCACCACTGCTCTCACACAAGGTTCTAGTAAAGTCTTTTTCACTGGACAGTAGGCATTAGTTATGGAGAAGATTCTGGATGTACAAGTATTTCTCCTTCTGCCAGAGCCAGGAGAGAACTTGTTTCAAATCTTTACCATGAAAATCTGATGAAGATTCTGGAGCTAAAGCTGATGAAAGTGTGCAGGGTCCCTAAGACTTTGGTCTTTGAATGTTTCTCACTCTTGTGTGAGTCAATATTCATCATCAAACAGTCTAGCTACATGAGCATGCAATTGTTTCTATGTGTTTATGAGGATAGTGGCTTCTACCAGGCAAGCAGCTCTCAGGTGTGTCTTTCGATTCATAGGTCTCTACAGATCTTGGGTTAATAATATGCCTATCAGTCTTCTGATTGGTCCAAGAAAAGTAATAGATTTTCTGTTTTTGAAGTGTTTATTATAAGGATGAGAATGGCAATGTCCAGGAGCTCTACAGGTCAGAGTAAAACTAGAAGTCTCCACCTCTTTTATATACCAGGAATTGCATTTTTTTAAAAAAAAATAATTCTTATGCTCAGAAATTTCTTAGATATTGAACAGTAAATATGGCAGTTAAGTGCTAACCAAACCATAAGTATTGACTATAACCATGTGTAAATTTGGATATTTCAAAATATCTATTTGACCTCTACTACTGAGAAAAAAGGATATGTAGAAATTCTATGAACATTTATTTTTTCCTGCTCATTTGGGAGAAGTGGGAAAATTTGTTTTTTACTATGGATTAATATCCCCATAAAACTCATATGTTGAGATCTAGTTGTGACAGGATTAGAAGGGTGAACATTTAATCTGACTATGAGATTGAAAGGTGAGGCCTTTGGGAGGAGATTGAGATTAAAATCATTAGGGTGAGGCCACCATGATTTACTACTAGGGTATTTATAAAGACAAGGAACAAGACCTGGACAGAGACACAGACACGGATCCACATGCTTCTGCCCTCTACTAGGTCACAATGCAGTCAGACAGCTTTATCAGGTGTGTCTCTTGAACCTTGGACCTCCAAATCAGAAACTAAATAAACCTCTATTTTTATGAATTACCTAGACACAGGCATTTTCTCCTGTGTTGTTGTTGTTTGTTTCTCTGTTTTTGCCATAAGGCAGGTAGGCTCACTAGAGAGAAAGAGAGAGAGATAGTGAGAGAAAAAGTGATAGTTCACCCCCTGGGGAGGATGGCCACACCACAATCCCTTCTTCTCCAGTATCCTCCTGGGATTTGGGGCATGCATACTCATGTGCCCAGCATGATTTTCACGCAGTCAGGTCCAAGACTTGAACTACAATTGGCCATATGGTGGGATTGAGAGTTCAGTACCTTAACCACCACATCACCTGCTGGCCCATCTATGGCTGTTTTGTAAAATGTGAATAAAATTTGAAATTAAAAAATCTATACATCATATAAACATTTTTTTCTATTTTTTATCTGTGAAGAGAGAGAAATGCTTTAAATTTTAACATGAAAAAATATTTGCAGAAGCAATATAACTTAATCGTCAAAACATTGTCTTATCTATACTTAATGTCAACCAGCCTCTTTGGCACAGTGGGTTGCATGCTGGACTGTGGGGCTAGAAGCCACATGGTGACTGCAGTTTGAGTCCCTACCTGATCGACCTGAAAACATACCATGTGTGTCCTGGATCCTTATGGGCTAAGGAATTGGAAAAAGAGGATCATACTATGACTGAGTCCTTTGAAGGGCTGTCCTCTCTCTTTTTCTCTCTGTGGTATACATGCATGCACTCTATCATATGAGAGGGCGAAAAGTTACTTAATATCACTCCACCTTATTTTCCTCACTTATGAAATAAGGAGCGTGGTGAATGCTATATATGTCTACAAAAAGTTGATTGAATCAATTCACATGAAATTCTCAGAAAGGGGCTTAGAATATATTAAATTCTCAATAAAATCCCTCTTTCCTTAATTTTTAAAGAAAAAAAATTTAGTGTAGAAAGTAGTTCAGTTAGAAAGCTCAGTGAACATCCAGGGATTGAGGGGAAATAACAACTGTATTGGTCATTCAGAATCAAATGTTTTAATCAAGTTAAGTAATAATTGAACATAAAGGGTCTTATCTATATTATCAATAGCTTTTGTTTAATTCAAATTAACAAATCAACTGAAATGTAAAATTCACATATTATATACATAAATACTTGACACAGAGAGATAAAACCTTTAAGAATATATATGTCGGGGCTAGCAGATGGTGTAGTGGTTAAGGTGTTGGACTCCAATGTGGCTGACTGCATTTGAGTCTTGAACCCAGTACCTTGAAACTCACACTGGGTGTATATACATGCATCCTCAAAATTGCAAGAAGAGAATGGAGAAAGAATTGTGGTGTGGCCATCTCCCCAAGCAGTGGGGATTTCTTGCTTTCTGTCTGTCTCTCTGGAGAGTGCATGCACTCTATAGCAAAAATCTCTCTCTCTCTCTCAAAAAAAAAAAAAAAAAAAGGAAAAAGAAAACAAAAAGGAAAATATTTGTCATGTAAACCTGATAAATTTATTCTTGTTTCTCCTTTCCTTCTATACTGGTTTGGTGGGAGGCAAGAGCTTGGATAAATTTGTATTCTCTAAATGCTTGAACTTTTTTCAGGTGAGTTGAGCTATTCCCTGATCAAGAATGGACAAAAGGGATTATGAGCCTATTACTAAGTCACTCTTGTCTGGCATCAGCTTTATCAATCCTGAGAGTGGTGATTTTGATGTCTATAGGTTGACATGAGTAGAGGGAGATGGGATTTCTTGAGCCCAACTGCAAAGCCAGCATTTCATATAACCACTGGTGCCCTAGAGATTGCTTAAAGGCTGGGATGAGCATAACTTTCACTGTTTGCCAATTTCTATGGTAAAAATATTCCTACTACGGTTGATTATCATTAACATGACATTAGTGTACTGGGATGAGATGCTCACGATCAGATACCATCAGCCAGTATAAGGCAGCCCTGCCACACCAAAACACATTTTCTTTTAAAGATATATATATGTGTATAGTCATAGGCATGTACACTCACTGGAGAGAAATAGAAAAAAAGTCAACATGAGAAATCAACCACACCCCCAACCACCGAGTGGGGGGAATGGCGAGGCTTCAGTCCATTCTCCTCTATTCTTTTTCTTGTGGAATTTTGCATGCACACACTTGCTTCAGGCATGAATGCTTGAACTTTTTTCAGGTGAGTTGAGCTATTCCCTGATCAAGAATGGACAAAAGGGATTATGAGCCTATTACTAAGTCACTCTTGTCTGGCATCAGCTTTATCAATCCTGAGAGTGGTGATTTTGATGTCTATAGGTTGACATGAGTAGAGGGAGATGGGATTTCTTGAGCCCAACTGCAAAGCCAGCATTTCATATAACCACTGGTGCCCTAGAGATTGCTTAAAGGCTGGGATGAGCATAACTTTCACTGTTTGCCAATTTCTATGGTAAAAATATTCCTACTACGGTTGATTATCATTAACATGACATTAGTGTACTGGGATGAGATGCTCACGATCAGATACCATCAGCCAGTATAAGGCAGCCCTGCCACACCAAAACACATTTTCTTTTAAAGATATATATATGTGTATAGTCATAGGCATGTACACTCACTGGAGAGAAATAGAAAAAAAGTCAACATGAGAAATCAACCACACCCCCAACCACCGAGTGGGGGGAATGGCGAGGCTTCAGTCCATTCTCCTCTATTCTTTTCTTGTGGAATTTTGCATGCACACACTTGCTTCAGGCATGTTTTCCAGGTCACTGTGTCAAGACTCCAGCTGCAGAGCTGGCCTTGTGAGATCCCTTAACACCTTGTGAGATCCCTTAACACCACCTACTGGCTAAAAATAAACTGTTTTTAATGGAGGTCTTTTTAAAATGTAATTCTCTAAAATTTATCTTTATAAATAATAAATTATAGTTGCTGTGAGCAGAGTGTAAAATTAAAGAATATTCTTTCTGATCAAGCTTTGTGCTTTTGTTTTTGATATTTAGTTTTCTTTTTTTTCCTGAATGCCATATTTACTTTTTTTTCCAATTATTATATCAAAAAATGATTGTTTAAAATCAGTTTGTTCAAATTAGTATTTACTCAAGTTGTTAGTTGGTTGTTAGGATTCTTAGGTTATTTTAGAATGATATTTTCTTTTTTTATTTTATATATTTTCTTTTTTATTACATTTTTAAAATACAATCACATTATTTAGCATACAAAGTGATCATTTTAATATGTGAGCATTTCTCCCCAGTCCAGTTGATCAAAATATAACAATACT
>NW_006160124.1:1427428-1428161 GCF_000334495.1 Tupaia belangeri chinensis
ATACAGTGTCTCTCCTTCATAGCCTGGCTTGCTTCACTCAGCAGTAAATTTTCCATATTCTTCCACTTTCTATCAAAAGCCAGGTTTTTTTTTTATGGCTGAATACTATTCCATAGAATATATGTGCCACAGTTTTTCAATCCACTCATCTGTACAAGGGCATTTGGGTTGGTTCCATGTCTTAGCAATCATGAAAAGTGCCGCAATAAACATCAACGTGCAAGCACTTTTCCAATGAAGAATCCTGTCCTTTGGGTAGAAGCCAAGGAATGGGATTGCTGGATAATATGGTAGTTCTATTTGTAGACTTCTGAGGAATCTCCAAAGTGTTTTCCACAGTAACTGGACTAATTTACATTCCCACCAGCAGTGTAAGAGAGTTCCCCTTTTACCACACCCCTGTCAACACTTATCTTTTTTTTTTTTTTTTAATCTTAGACATTCTGACTGGGGTTAGGTGGTATCTCATTGTTGTTTTGATCTACATTTCCCTTACGACGAGGTCTGTTGAGCATTTTTTCATATACCTTTTGGCTATTTGTATGTCATCTTTAGAGAGTGTTATTTTCAAATATTTCCCCCATCTTTTAATGGGGTTGATCATCTTTTTTCCAATCAGCTTCTTTAGTTCCTTGTGTATTCTGGTTATCAGTCCCTTATCTGATGCATAATTTACAAAAATATTTTCCCATTCTGAGGGCTGTCTATTCACACTAATTACTGTGTCTTTAGC
>NW_006160124.1:1429866-1430359 GCF_000334495.1 Tupaia belangeri chinensis
TTCATTGCAGATTTGATTCACCTGGTTCCTTTCTCTCTTCTTAATAAGTCTCATTAGTGGTGTATTGATTTCTTTTATCTTTTCAAAGAACCAGCTTTTACTTTCATTTATTTTCTGTATAGTTCACTTATTTTCTGTTTCATTTATTTCTGCTCGGATCTTTTTTATTTCCTTTCTCCTGGACTTTTTTGGATTATTTTGCTGTTGCTTCTCCAATTCTCTGAGGCATGATGTTAGGTGATCCATTTGCCTTCTTTCCGTTTTCCTATTACGAACACTAATTGCTATAAACTTCCTTCTTATGACTGCTTTTGCAGTGTCCAAAAGATTATAGAAACTTCATGTCCTCATTGTCATTAGCTTCCATGAATCTTTTGATTTTGGACTTTATTTCATCAGTAGTTGTGGAGTCATTCAGTAGTAGGTTATTTAGTTTCCATGTACTTGAGTATTTTTGAGGATTTCTCTTGAAATTAAACTCAAGTTTAATTCC
>NW_006160124.1:1431073-1431812 GCF_000334495.1 Tupaia belangeri chinensis
TCTATGTATGTCTTTATTGATGAGGTGGGTTTCCTGTAGGCAACAGATAGAGGGTCTCTGTTTTTTTTTTATCCATTCGGCTAGTCTGTGTTACTTAATTGGAGAATTTAATCCATTCACATTCAATGTTATTATTGATGTAACTTGATCTGTCCAGACGTTTAAGTTGGCCATTGTCACAGCAGCCCTTTATTCCTTTGTTTCTGTCTGTTAGTTCTTTTGTTTTACTGGAACAGTACTTCCTTTGCGGTTTCTTGAAGAGTTGGTCTGGTGCTAGCAAATTCTATCATGTCTTCTTTGTCTGAGAAGACTTTAATCTTTTTTTCCCACATGAAGGATAATCTTGCAGGATACAATAATCTCTGTTGAAATTGTTTCTCTTTTAGCACTTTCAATACATCTTCCCATTCTTTCCTTACTTGCATTGTTTCCATTGAGAAGTCCAGTGTTAGCCTGATGGAATGAGCTTTGTACGTCACTTCTAGTTTCTCTCTTGCCAGTTTTAGTATCATGTCTTTATCTGTGGTCTTGGATAGTCTGGCTAAGATGTGCGTTGGGGAAGATCTTCTGGGGTTGTTTCTAACTGGGGTCCTTTGTATTTCTTGGTTTTGAATGCTAGAGTGCCTCTCTAGACTCAGGAAATTTTCTTCCAGGATTTCATGGAATAGATTTTCCATGCTGTTATTAGTTTCTTCACCTTCTGGGATGCCAATTATTCTGATATTTGGGTATCTAATGG
>NW_006160124.1:1431851-1436554 GCF_000334495.1 Tupaia belangeri chinensis
TTTTTTTTTTTGTTATTTTCTCTATATTTTTGGTGGTTCTTTCTAGGTCAGAGGTTTTATCTTCTACAGCAGAGATTCTATCTTCAGCATGATCTAATCAACTTTTAATACTTTCAAGGGAGTTTTTGATTTCCTCTATTCCAGACTTTATCTGTAATAGCTCCATCTGGTTCTTTCTTAGAGTGTCCATTTCTTCTTTCATATCTTGGAATGACTTTCTCATCTCCTGTAGTTCGTTGTCTCTTTTCTGTTCCAACTTGAAGAATTTGTTCGCCATAAATGTTCGAAATTCTTTGTCTGACATTTTGGTAACATCATCCATTATCACGAAAGATGGAGGGAGTTTCTCTGTGGCTTTGATGGAGATGTATTTCCTTGTTTATTCATACCTGAGGCTCTTATACTTCTAGCCATTGGAAGATATACTAACTTTTAAGTATCTGTTAGGCAAATGTTTCACTGACTAGGAGTGTGTTTCCTTTTTGTTGGGAATTGATGTCTGCCGAAGTCTCTGTTCTGTTGTTTTTAGTAATGTAGTCTCAAAAAAGATACTATAGGCAGGTGTCTGAAGAACAGAATCTCCTTTTTCACAGCTAGTTCTGTATAAGGGAGGAACCAATATAACTTTATATGACAAGAAAATTACAGATCTCTAATTCTAGACCTAGCTAATCCCTCTGGCAAAATGAAAGAAGAAGAGAGAAGAAATAAAAAATGGAGGAACTTTCTACTTGCCTAGGGGTCTGGGTGGATCCTGGACTGGGGGGTGTCTAGATGTGAGTTGGTGGGGGAAGTGATGCCCCCTTGCTGGCCAGGTGCCTTCAGATGTACCAAGCTGCTGGATGCTACTGCCAAAGGGGCAATCTGCCTATGGATCTGGGTGGATCCTGGACTGGGGGGTCTGGATGGGAATCATTGGGGCATTGTTGCCCCCTTGCTGGCCAGGTGCCTTCAGATGTACCAAGCTACTGGCTACTACTCTAGAATTATATTTTCTCTTCAACTCCTGTCTTCTTTCATTTCAGACCCTTACCACTTGTACAAACCACACGAGATGTCCAGGGACAAGAACTATATTATTGATTTGTTAATCTCTTTTCATATGATGACATTAAAATTGTTGACATAAGAACTATTCATTATACACGAGAAGTGTTACCAAGAAGTTTGTTTAAATTCAGGTTTAATTTTGTAATATTTCTAGGAGGTACAAAATACCTTGTTTTCTCACTTAGTTTTGTTTTGTTTTGTTTTCCCCCTCATAGGGCATGTGTGCTTGCCAGAGAAAGACAGGGAGAGGGAAAATAAGAAATCACCCCTGAGGGGGGTGGCCAAACCACAATCTATTCTCTATTTTCCTCTCATGATTTTGGGCAGGCATGCACATACACCTAGGATGATTTTCAAAATGCTAGGTCCAGACTTGAATCATATTTGGCCACATGTGAGTCCAGCGCCTTAACCACCAGGCTATCTGCTACCCTACTTTCTTGCTTTTAACAAGAACAAGATTGATTGTGGTTTATGGTGGTAACAACCTAATCCCTCCATAGTAAATTTCTACATCTATCTTTCCTCTAATTGCTTATTCCTCTGGCTGAAACAATGACATCATTACGAATGGCCAAATGACTACTTTTATTCTGGTATTACTTCCTCACTTATTATATAAATTCATCTCTAAAGTGTACCTCTCTTTTTCTTTCTTTATTTTTTCTTTTCTTTCTTCTTTCTTTTTTTTATAGGGCATACACACTTTCCTGAGAAAGATAGACAGGCAGAGAGAAAGACATAGAGAGAAAGCACCTGAGGATGGCCATAACTCAATCCCTTCTCCATTCTCCTTTTGAGATTTTGAACATGAACGCACATGCACCTGGTGTATTTTTCAAGTCACTGGGTCTGTGACTTGAACTACACAGTGGCATCCAGCTGCCTTAACCACCAGGCTGAGGCCTGTCCCTAAAATGTACCTTTCACCATTAGCTAGGACTGTTGGAGTATACAAACATACAGTGAACATGGGAACTATAGGAAAAAACTATTAATTTAAATTTACTTATTTCTTCCATGAGAGACAGAGAGATAAAAAGAGAAAGAACCCCCAACAGATGCTGTATAGCACAATCCACGCTCAGCCCCAGCTACTAGGATCTAGAATATTTGAACATTTGCCTTGTGTGTACAGGGATGTTGAAGTCATGCTCTTGATGTCTAGGCAGTCATGAGTATAGTTTTTGTTTCTGTTATGTTTTGTGATTGCTATTTGACTAAATATTCTCCTCAGAATCCTTATTGACTCATTGTTTTATTTGTTTCTCCTGTAACACAGAGTGACTGAAGAAGTGACAAAGACAGAGAGACAGCACCCTGGACAGGGTCCAAACACCATGATCTACCCTCACCCAGACTCAACCATCCCAGCTTCACAGACAGGTATGTCCATCATTTTCAGTTCTGTCCGTAATGCAAACTTAGATCATCATGAAGTGCATCAGCCTCAAAGAGCATCACGTTTTACCATTGTGCCACTGTCCAGTCCTCAAACTCACACTTTTTAACAAAACACTCCATGTGTATTAATCAGTAGAACTTGCTTTACTTTCACTGCACAAATTTTCCCATCTTAGTTTAGAGACTTTTTTAGTCCCAAAGTCATTTTTATATAACAACGTAGATTTTATTGTGTTTTGCTTTCTCATAAGCATACCAAAACTCACCTTGAACATTTCTTAAACTAGTCCTGGATCAGTTAATATTTGGTGTGAACTTGTGGCTAAAGAATTTCAGAGTTAATAGTTTTGCAGATAGGAGTGCCTATTCCTATTGGGCTGATGCTGTTTCTAGGGATTCTAGTGAACTGAGCTAAGATATATATATATATATATATATATATATATATATATATAAATATTATTAGGGGAAAATTTTAATTCACAGACATTTCCAAATCAATATATCATTACAATTTATTTTGTTATTATATTTATATATTTTTTCTCTTATACTGAAAACCTTGGGTCCTAAGACAGTAACATAATTGCTTACTTGTTGAATGTATGTATATCTTAGCTTCAAAATAATACCAATCTTATCACTAAAAGTTAAAATAGAGTAAAATTTAGAATTTCTTTGTAGTTTTATTTTGTTCTTACAAAGTAGACTGCAGTCTACTTTAGAATTACAGTTAAAAGACTTTATTTTGAAGTCTCTCAAAATTGTTCTTTTATTGTGACCATGCAATGAATTTGATAATTAGTCAGATATATAAACTTAGTTTCAATTTTATAAACTCTAATTATTTTCTAATTAAATTTGCTTTTAATATGTAAATTATTTATATGATCCCAAAGTCAAAACATACAATCAAGTACATGCAGAGAATACTAATTTCCATACTTGTTCCTTCTACTTATTTTCTTCCTCTCTAATTTTAATGGTTACTTTTATAACATTTGTTTTTGTAATTATAAGAAAATCTATATATGATGTGAGATGTAGAGGTGATTAGGCCTAACACCAACGTTGAATTTGGGACCACGAGATGCCTGGGTTCTTGCCTCATGTTCACAAAGAATTAAAGTCACAGATACATGGAGAACTGCAAAACAGAATTTATTGAGGGATAGTAAAGCTCCCAAGAAAGGAGGGTTCCCAGAAAATGGGTTGCAAAGGGGAGCTAAGGTTAGCAGTCTTTGTTTAGCAGTACAAGCAATGGACTGGCTCTCTGAAAAGAAAATGGGGTTTAGAAAATAGTTAGTTGGTATTCTGGGTGATTTATTACCTATTCTTTGTGGGGTCAGCAGACCATAGCAATCTGTACTTCTTGTTAGAATGTAGTTAGTAAATACAAATTGTTGCCCTTAGCTATAGTTGTTTTGAGCCCTAATGCAGCCAATTCTTTGTTAAATTTTAGCCACTGTGACTCCATTTTGGGTAAAGCTGTTGTGTCTCTGTTGTGGGGTTTTACCCTGTCTGTAAGTTTAATATCTCTATCTTCTGCCTTATATACATGTTATTTCCCCATTTGTATACAAAATTAGCATATGCCATACACCAACAAACAAGCTATGTTTATTCAGAGTATGTTCTAATTGTGAATGAGTGATTTTCTTCCTAGGCTGGGATCTCCCCTGTCATTCAAAAGTCTGGGACCACAGCAGCATTTGCTCCCTATCCTTAACTATACCTGATTGACAGTGGGAGATCTTCAGGCCAGAGGTTTAAGCAGTCAAGTGGCACTAGGAGGAGCTTCAAAATCAGGACATAAGAAGTTAGTGTATTTTTCCATATGTAAAAACTTGATAAATAAAGAGCTGTGATAGCTTACATGGACAAAGAGATAGAAAAAGGCTTACAAGTAAGATGGTAAATAGGAAACAGCAGATGGTGTAATGGATATGTTGCTGGACTTCCACATAGTCAACCGTGGTTTACGTTCTAGACCCAGCAGCTTAAAACTCACACTAGGTGGGAACCAGCAGTTAGTGTAATGGCTATGTTGCTGGATTCCCATGTAGTCGACCGCGGTTCATGTCCCGGACCTGGTGGCTTAAAACTCACGCCGGGCGCGTGTGCGTGCGTGCCCAAGATCCCGAGAGAAGAATTGAGGAGAAGGGATTCCGGCGTGACCATTCCCCCTGGAGGGTGATTTCTCGATTTCTGTCTCTATGTCTCTCTCTGTCTGTCTGGCAAGCGCACAC
>NW_006160124.1:1436580-1441137 GCF_000334495.1 Tupaia belangeri chinensis
AAATATCCCAAAAAAAAAAAAAAAAAAAAAAAAAAAAACTCACACTAGGTGCATGTGAGTACCCAAAGATCCAAAGAGGAGGAGACTGGAGCAGAAGGGATTGCAGTGTGGTCATGCCCCCTGGCGGGGGGTGATTTTTTGCTTTCTGTCTTGCTGTCTCTCCAGTTAGTGCATGCGCCCTATAGCAAAAATCTCTCTCTAAAAATAAAAGAAAATAAAAGACAATAAATAAGGCCTGGAGAAAGAAGAAAAGGGAACACAGAGAAAGTCTGTAGAGTTCTTTCAGCTCTCTAGTCTCTGCTGTAAGGCTTGTCTGTAATGAAGCTGTAGTCTTACCAGCCTTACCTGTGGGTTCTAAAGGTTAGCTTGTCAGGAAAGTCATGACGTATTTCTCGGCTTTTCTATGCAAAAATACATCATGACTTTCCAGACAACCCAATATAAGGATGCCCTGTATTCTTCTCATTTCCATTCAATAATACCTTAAATTAATTTGAGACAGCTCCTAATATTTAAAACCAACAATGCCTAATTGATACACTTAACAATATATTTTTGATTGTAAGAAACAGAGGCATCCATTACCATCAGAAAGAACTATCCATATGGAGTTATTATAACACCTGGGAACCTGTATTTGGTGAACATAAGAGTGTCAGAAAGAGCATCCTGCTACCTTCTTGTGACGTTCAGCCAAAATTTGTGGCATAGAGTACATACAATCAGTTTGATTTTAAGTAGGTCTTTCTGTTTTAAGTTCCTTTCTTCTGTGAGTGTGTGAGAGAAAGAAAACAAGAGGGAGAGAGAGGACAAACCTAACAGGACCTAGACCCCATAAAGCAGAGCCAACTTCAGCCAGCCTTGGATGATGGGTGCGTGAGCACCTGGGAACCTACCCCTATGGGCCAGTCTGATGAAGCCACGCATTTCACTGTTGTGCCACCATTCAGCTGTGTAAGGAGTATCACCTGGCCCTGAGTTTGAGGGGGCCTTCTAATCAGACAGGTACAATGAAAATGTAAATTTATTTAGAGTCTCTAGGAATCATATTAAACAAAGGATTACCTAGTGATTGACAATACCTGAAAACTAGTGAGCTAAAATATCATGATTTGAAAAATAAAATGCTCACCCATTAATATTTACCAAATTCTCCTGTCTAGCAGTGTGAGTCAGCAAACATCACACCAGTATACTTCATAGATTTTAGTGACTGTATCTCCTCTGGTAATTAGGTGCCCCAGGATAAAATACAGAGGTAGATGAGAAGTAGGAGATAGAAAGCTTTTAGAGAGTCTATCCTTGAAAATTACTTTTCCATTTAATAATACATTTTCATGTTCAATTTTGTTTATATTTTGAGTGAAAAATTTGCTAAAACAAGTCTGAATGCAATTATATCCTTCATAAATTATCATAAACTTTGAATCAAGATTGATCTAGACTAAGGTTTTACTTTATTCTTCATACTGTTTCAGAAATGAAGTATGATTACTATAGCATTTTATACTAAAGATTTTCATCAACTATGAATGGACACTATAAAAAACCTTTCAGAACATCTTTGTTGTAAAAACTTAAATGTTAACCTGGCCAGCTATGTTACTCACCAACCCATACTCCCACCCCTTTGCTATGTTACTCACCAACCCATACTCCCACCCCTTTGCTAGGTTACTCACCAATCCATACTCCCACCCCTTTGCTCATGCACACACACGCAAATACAGATGAATCAATTACCTGATCAATTTTATACTATTTTGATAATCAAATTGACTTTTTAGGGTTGAAATCATTTTGAGGACCTAAATTATTAAGATCAACTGCCCAGATCAGTTCACTGAGCTGGTTGTTGGCTGACTCTATAGTGCTCAAGTTCTGCAGGGTGGGCCAGTCATGCAATATCTTGGAAAGAACTAACACAGAATCTTTTGTGATACCAGTCTAGTGGTGAAACATTTTTTTAAAGATAGGTTGTTTTGCTATAGGGCATGTGTGCTCACTAGAGAGACCAAAAGGGACAGAGAGACAGAAAATGAGAAACCACCTCCCAGGAGGTGTGGCCATGCTTGCAGTCCCTTCTCCTCTAGTCTCCTCTTGGGATTTTGGGTATGCAAATACATGTGCCTGGCATAAGTTTCAAGACACCAGGTTTGGGACTCAAATCGCAGTTGACTATGTGGGAGTCCACTGATATAACCATTATGCCATCTGCTGGTCTCTAGTGGTGAAGCTTAACGTCATCATGTTCACTTTGATAATCTATCTTAGTAAAATCATATTCTTAACCTTAGAGGTGGGAAAAGAGAGGTGACATTTGCTGTTGGCATGTAACTAATTTCTCTTTGTACTTAAATAATGAGTCACTTATTTTTTTGGAGGGAAGAGATTTTTGCTATAGGGTACATGTACTCACCAGAGAGAGAAATCAAGAAATTACCTCCCTAAGGGGGATGGTCATGCTGCAGTAACTTCTTTATTTTCCTCTTGGGATTTTGTGCACACATGCACATGAGCCCAGCATGAATTTTAAGCCACTGGGTCTAGGACTGTAATTATGGTTGGCTATGTGAGAGTCCAACGCCTTAATCACCACACCATCAGATGGTCCCAAAATAAGTCATTTCTAACCAAAGTACATTCTACTAATCATCACAAAATAACAAGCATCCATACATTTAAAAGAAAACTTTAAATATATTATCTACTTTAATGCACACTAACAAGAGGAGAGTGTGAGGAAAGACATTAAGGAGAAAAACAGAAAGGCAAGACATTTATGGGACATAGAAATGGTTAGTAACCATTGATGATAACGTGTAAAGTATCCCCAACTGGACTGGTGTGAAATGTATTCACGTTGGAAAATTCACTTTGCAAGCTAAGCGATGTATAGTAATAAAATGTATAAAAGAAATTAAATTAAAATAAAATATATTATAAAAATATTGATAGTGCAATTACCAAGCCCGTTGAATTATATACTTTAAATAGATTAGTTATGTGGTAAAATAACAATATCTATGAATAAATACCATGCCTATAATTTGAGGATCCATATAGTTTATCTATAGGAATATGTTGGAATCTCAAAAACAGACAAGAAGAAATGATTTTGCTGGAAATATTCATATACCTTTTTTGTGTTATAGTACATGATTTATAATAGTAAGTATGAAAGATATTAATTTTTGTGGGACAAGCAGTTGGCGTAATTGCTTTGTTGCTGGACTCCCATGTAGTCGACCGTGGTTTAAGTCCCAGACCCAGTGGCTTAAACTCACACCGGGTGCATGTGCATGCATTCCCAAGATCCTGAGAGGAGAGTGGAGGAGAGGGGATTGCGGCATGGTCATCCCTCCTGGAGGGTGATTTCTCACTTTCTGTTTCTCCCTGTCATTCTGGCAATCACACACGCCCTGTAGCCAAAAATCTCTCCAAAAAAAGAAAGAAAAACTTCACACAGTTGTAAATTAACTCTTCTCATGGTGACAGACCCTCACATTGTAGGGACTTCCTGCAGTTCCAACCTTGATTTCTATCCATCTCCCTCATGTTCTCAAACCTCATAAATACCTTCCCAGTAGCTTGTAATGGTACCTAGTGCATAATAGGCATTGTGTAAGTATTTATTAAGAAAAGAAAATTATTCTGAATGTGTTAAATAATTCAGGTTTATTTCTTTTTATAATTAATTTTGGGGGCTTCTATGGTAATTCTAGTGTAATTATTTTTTTCTAATGTAATTATTTTATTCTAGTGTACTGATTTTTTCTTATATAAATAAAAATGTCTTAAAACAGTTATGAATGGAAATAAGCCTACCTTTCATTAAGAAACTTGATTCCAAAACTCCTGTGACTGGTTAAACTGGTTTAGTATAAAAAGATGTTATGTTAGCTACATTTATATAATAGAAAGTAAGTGATAAGAATTAAATTCAGGACAGTTAAGTTTATAAATTTTTTTCACCTTGACCAGTGCTTCTCAACTATAAATGAGCATAAAAAAATAAAATTTGGGCTAATAGATTTTATGGTGGTTAAGGTACTAAATTTCTGATAGCAATTCGAGTTCTGGACCCGGCAGCTTGAAACTTATGCTGCGTGCGTGTATGTGTGCCCCAAATCTCAAGAAGGCAATGCAAGAGAGAGGATTGTGGCATGGCCAATTCTCACTTTTTCTCTCTCTGTATCTCTCTGTCTCTCTGGTGAGCACACACACCCTATAGCAAAAATCTCTCCAAATAAATAAATAAATACATACAAATTTCCATTTGCTATAAAAGAGTTTTCTGGGCACTATCCCCAGAAATTCTCTTGGATAGATTGGGCAGGGTGTAGGAGTTTGCTTTTCTAACAAGCTTGTAGGTAAACTTGATTCTGCTAGTCTATAAATATCTGTTTGAATTTTACAATTTAGATATTTCTCTCTAGGAAATAATCTTGCAGCCATGCTGATGTATGATGATGATAATAATAATGACTAACATATATTGAGAGCTTATCACATGACAAGTAGTGGCTATATTGCGTGTGTGTGTGTGTGTGTATC
>NW_006160124.1:1441707-1456341 GCF_000334495.1 Tupaia belangeri chinensis
TCTCTGTATCTCTCTGTCTCTCTGGTGAGCACACACACCCTATAGCAAAAATCTCTCCAAATAAATAAATAAATACATACAAATTTCCATTTGCTATAAAAGAGTTTTCTGGGCACTATCCCCAGAAATTCTCTTGGATAGATTGGGCAGGGTGTAGGAGTTTGCTTTTCTAACAAGCTTGTAGGTAAACTTGATTCTGCTAGTCTATAAATATCTGTTTGAATTTTACAATTTAGATATTTCTCTCTAGGAAATAATCTTGCAGCCATGCTGATGTATGATGATGATAATAATAATGACTAACATATATTGAGAGCTTATCACATGACAAGTAGTGGCTATATTGCGTGTGTGTGTGTGTGTGTATCTGTGTGTGTGTAATTTATACGAAAAATCATTATCTCCATATCTGTAGTTTCAGCATTTGGAGATTCAACCAAACTTGAATCAAAAGTTCTATGCTGTTGCAGATATGTATCACATAGTTAGGCCTACAATGGTCGCATCTGTACTGAGCATATGTAAACTTATTTTTCCTTTTGTCATTATTCCCTAGACAATACAGGATAACAACTATTTATACAGCATTACATTGTATTAGGTATTATAAATAATCTAGAGATTATTTAAAGAATATAGAGGATGTGTGTGGATTAAATGCAAATATTTCATCATTTTATTAAGGGATTTGAGTATCTGTGGATTTGATATCCTTGGCAGTCTTAAAACTCATTCTCCATAGATGCCAAAAAGCAAAACCTGTGTGTGTGTGTGTGTGTGTGTGTGTGTATAGTGGTCACACACAAGTATTTTTTTCATGAAAACCTTGAAGACAATTTCCAGAAGCACACAGTAATCAAGTTGCTTTGTTTTCCCTCCCTACAAATGGCCGGAATGAAATTTATCTCAAAGTGCACAGTATTGCACACTGTGTTATACTACCAGACTGCTACTATTAAAGATGTAGCTTAATTAAGCAGGTTGAAAATAAATACAAATAATAGCTAACACTATGTTCCAAATATAATAACTTAACATTTACCAAGTAGGTACCAAGTAGAGCATTTAATTTAATGCACAATATTTTACTTCATTCACCCACCACACATGAGTTAGAATATCTCTATTTTACAAGTAAAGATTTAGATTCTTATGAAATTTACGTTACTTGAGTATTCTTTATCTAAAATTCTTTGTACCAGAAATGATTCATATTTTGAAGTTTTTGTATTTGGGAATATTTGCATATACATAATGAGATATCTTGAAGATGGGACCCAAGTCAAAACACAAAATTAATTAATATTTTATATTTACCTTGTACACATAGCCTGAAGGAAATTTTGAACAATATTCCTTATTGTGACATTTTGACTATTATCCATCATATGAAGTGAAGTGTGGGATTTTCCTCTTGTGGAGTTACATCAGCACTCAACAAATTTGACATTTTGGAGTATTTTGGGTTTCAGAATTTTGAATTAGAGAGGTTCAATCTGCACAAAGTTTTACAGTTAGAAAGTAGTGAATCTTGAACTCCAAACCGGCATTTCTGAATCCTATGGCATCCATCTCTTTGAGTACTTGTGCTGGTCAAATATTCTATTACAGGATTCTCTGTGAATTTCTAACATAAAATAAGTGAGGATACGAACAGAATCTATAATACTTTACTCCCAATATCTGGTAAAGATCTAGATGTGCAACAAGTACTCAATATATAATGAATACTGAACTAACACATAATGAATATAACATGGGCCTTTTTATGTGAAACCAGTCCATATAATGAAGTTTAAATAACATCACTGGTGCAAAGAGTTGTCCCAGGATTTTGACTCAAAGAAAATGCTCAATGTGACTAGATGAAAATTATTACCTGGCTAGAGAATAGCCACAAGAGTAGAAAAACTTTAAAAATATTGCATTGTAATTAGAAAAAACTCAATTGGGACCAGTAGATAGCATAATAGTTACATTGCTAGACTCCCACATAGTTGACCATGGTTTGAGTCCCCGACCTGGCAGCTTAAATCTCACACAAAATGCATATGATTGTATACCCAAAATCTTAAGAGGAGAATGGAGAAGAGATTGCAGTGTGGCCATCCCCACTGTGTGTATGTGGCAGGGGTGGGGAAGGGTGTGTGATTTCTTGCTTTTTTGTCTCTCTGGCAAGTGCATATGCTGTTTAGCAAAAATCTGTCTCAAAAACAATGACAACAACAAAAACTAAATTAGTCTTGCTTCAGTATTTAAATTTCTCTAATTCATTAAATTTGATTTGTTTTTATCGTTATTGTGTAAAAATTTAGCATTCAATTAATATTAATATGATTATAGTAAAATACCTATGTTTAATAATAAAAGTCATAATTGAAGGGAATATATGATGAAAGTCTGGATACGGTTTATCCTTTGAGTTTCAGGAACAATGGCAGCTAGAAGCTCTAGTTGTGGGAATCCATTAAACTCTAGCATCTGTGTTTTTATTGAGGGTTTACTTTACTGTTATGGCAAGGCACATCTACTCTGGAACTAAGGAAATACCATTGTCCTTTGAATTTTAAATTGTCAGAGGAAGATTGTAAATGTATAAATGGGTGGGGAGATAGAGAGGAAAATGAGAGAGAGAGAGAGAGAGAGAGAGAGAGAGAGAGAGGTAACTGTATAGCAGTTTTTAGACAAAAATATTTATAAATGTATCATTGTCTTCATAGCTTAATATATTGACATATCTAAAAAGTGACTTAGCTAAAGTTATAATGTATTTATGACCTTACAAGGAAAATAAAAAAAGAAGAAAATCATCAACAAGGAGGACAACTTCGGAGATGATGTTGTGTTTGTTGTTCACAGAAAAGAAAGTCTTAACTAATTACTTTCAAACTTGCCAGTGTTGATGACAAAGACAAATCCTAAATAGAAATGTCTATAGGCAATTTTAGGTAACAAGCTGTGAGGATCCTTGGACCTGAGATAAAATTATATTGTAGCTGACTGCCATTAACTTTTGACTTATGGAAATTCTCTGTCCTGAGTCAATGTTCTTTTTTAGTGACTTTCTGATTGCTATGCATTCAAGTTACAGAACACTTTTCTTCTCATATGTCCTTCCTTTCTTTCTTTGAACAAGAGAGACAGAGAGACAGAGAAACAGCACCTCTAATAGTGTCCCAATTCCATAATTCACCTGTACTTTCATCTAACTCAGATTTTAAATGTGAATGTGCCCGATGTATTCAGGGAGGTGTCCAAACACAACCCTTTCCATGTGCGTCACCCATGCAGAGCTTTGAATTTACTGTTGTTCCTTTGTCTGACCCCCCATTTAGGCACTTTTTAATTTCTGAATACAATTTTTATTTAAATAAAATTTTAAATTAAAAAAAGTTATCTTTTAATATGTTGCCTTCTCCATAGCTTTACTGAGGGAAAATATACTGATTATACCAACGCAAGTATTTACAATCCCTTTGACATTTATCTTTACTGTTTAAAACGAATGATCTGGCATGCTAGTCTCAAGTGTATTTGGTTGGCATTAGTCATTTTCTCAAACCTGGTTGGTCCTGGGCTTTACAATAACAGACATTCAAAGGAAGGACTGGATTATAGTGAGCACTAATAATAGCAAGACTTCAAAGAAAGGACTAGCTAACAGAAAGGCTTAAAGAAGAAAAATAGAAAAAGTCGTTCTTTCCTCATATTAGATCTTCCTAACACTTCCAAAGAAGTGAGACTACAGGGAGAACAGATGGAGGCATAGCCAGAAAGAACCAGCTTCAATGAAACATTTCTTTAAATCTCTTGTTTCATAATATAAATGTCTGCTTATTATGGCTTTTATTTAGTGATGTGTTGATTTGTTCTGCTTTTTTCACAATAAGAATTTATTGAGTACGTGGTATGTGTCAGACATTGTGTAAATGTTTTATATGTATCTTCTCATTCAATATTCTCAATTCTGGGAATTAGTGCTTGAAGAGGTCTAATAGACATGTCACAAGTGACAGGGTAAGGGTTTTAAACCAGATTTGACTACACAGGCTTTGCTTTTAAACATTTGCCTGCAGAATAATGTGCCAAGTTTATGAAAAAGTTTTCCATACCTTCTAGATCACAGTTATAAAAAGGGCATCTAATACCTCATTTTTAGAGTCGGCTTAAATGTTTAAGTTTTTAATTCTCTTACCCATCCAGATATTTGGAACAATTGACTCACTGTGTTCCCCCAAAAATGAACATTTTAAACAAAGAAGCCTGGTGATCATAATTCAGGGGGTCAAGAGCTTCACTTTAACCAATCATGTGTGTATAGGTTTTTCTTTGATCTCTTTCTGTTTAAACTCAGCTCCCCATCTTGTCTTTTCTTTGTAAAGGAAAAGTCAAGCTGTTACATCCTGAGACAAGTATCACCTTACCCAGGAGGTGACTGTGGTGCAAGGAAGGAAGAGAATGAATGGCAATGAGGCACAGCAGTGTGTGTCTCACTTGTTCTTCTGGCAAGACGAGTGACAAGCAGCTGGTTGCAAATTTATTTTAAAACTTTCCCTGCCTTGGCAAACACAAATTCCTTATGCTTACCATGTGAACCTCTTTGTAAAAAGCATTTTTCATGAAACTATGGTGACTCTCTGTCTTTGGAAGAGTATTGGTATTTTCAGAGGTGTCAGAAGCTGAGGATCTATGACCCATTGCAGTAAATGGGTTTTCCTTCAATGCAATTTGCTAAGGGGTACTGAGGAATTATTTTAGACTGTTAAAAAAATGATTTTGTCATATATGTATATAGGAGTTTAGCATGTAAATCAATCCTAAAAGACCTCCTGGAGTGTGTATTTTAATCAGACACATTTAACCACAATATAAAGGATCTTTCAAAAGTTCATGGAAAATGTACATTATGGAAAACTAGGCATGTATTTCATTTTTTTTGTACCAAAATACACCCATTCAATTTTTCCATGAACTTTTGAAAGTTTCTTTGTATATTTATGTTTAAATTACTTACCTGTCAATAGACATGTTGGAAATCATCCAGGAAGTCATGTACATTTTAGAAGTATTTAAGCAGCCAAAGAGAAAAGTCAACGTCTATTTGGAAAATTTAAAAATAGCTTCACAAATCTAATTTAAGACTTCTAAGTATAATTCTGTTGACCATTGAGATGCAGCAGCAGGCTTTGCAAAAAATATGTTCTTCTGAGAGATCAAAATTGAAGCCAATTTTTAATAATAAAGTATACTTCAAAAATTTCTCATCTGCAGTATTTGTGGAAATCTAGATTTTGAAGAGTGACAGGGTACTACTTACTTTATGTATTGCAATAGCCAAACAAAAATCATTACCAGAATTTAATTTTAATTTCCTTCTCTTTCTTTCTGAATAACTTTAAAGAGTTGTGAGTATTCTGGTCCATAAGGTGGAAGTTGTCTCTAGGAGATATTTTTTCCCCAGTGTGTGGAAGAATAGTTGGACTAAGACCTTCAGTACTGAGAACCCAAGAATGGAGAACCCATAGCAGTTTAATTCTTCTCTTGTGGAGGTACTGAGTTCTGTATGTGGATGCGGTGTCACAATAGGTTCCTATATAATTGTGTTTAACACCATCTGCCTGAGTATTAAGGAGTGGTTTCCACAGTGATATAGGGTGACAGCAAGAAACAAATGCCGGTTGGAGTTTACTAAGACAAGCCCTCTAGAGATGAAGCTATATTTAACCTCTTTTTAGTAGACTATTTGGGAACAATAAACATGCTTGATTTCATGCTAATAAGGCAAAGGATCTTGTTAATAAATCCAGAAACAATACCACATTTGGAAATTTGTTATATCGAGTAAGTATATACTTTGCAATTATAGCTATAGAAAGATAGTTATAAAAATCAGAGTACAAAAATGGTTAGTCTTCATCAGAGAAGCATTGTTAATCTTGCTGTGAATGCAAAAGAGATGATACTATTAAAAGAATCAAGTGGAAGAGGTCTCTGATTCTATTTCCCTATCGTTCCTGCATGTCTTATTGACCATGCTTGTAAGAGAATCTTGCATAAGGGCCAGATACTATGACTATGTTTCTTTTGATTGGAGCCTGGTTTAATACTAGCTTTATTCTTTTGTGTGTGTGTGCATGTGTGAGTGTGTTTGTGTGTGTTAAAAGAGATTTTTGTCATAAGGTGAATGCGCTTTCTGGAGACACAGAGAGATAGTGAAAGGGAAAGTAAGAAATCACTCCCCTTCCACAGGAAGGATGGTCCTTCTCCTCCAACCTCTTCTGGGATTTTGGACATACACACACATACATGCCTGGTGTGAGTTTCAAGTCACAGGGTCTGAGACTTAAACCATGGTTGACCGTATAGGAGTTCAGCACCATAACCTCTATACCACCTTCTAGTCTCACTGGTTTCATTCTCATCGTAACTTATTCAATAAGTTATTTAAATAAATTCTCTGTACCTCAATCTAATTATCTGTAAAACAAAGATAATAAAAGTATGTATTTCACAATAGTTTTGTGAGATTACATAAACTATTTTATGAAAAGGACTTTGGACCATTCTTAGCACATAGATAATGCCACTTACGCTATGTATTGTTTGCTTCATTATTAGCTTATTGTCATTTTACTTATGGGTTCCTTTTAAGATATGCATATTAGCATATCTGGAAAGATCAATTAATCAGACAGGCAAATAATCACTAAGGTTGCCAGATTTAGCAAATAAGAATACAGAATACCCAGTTACAGTTGAACTTCAGATAAACAATGGAAACATTTTTAGTATGAATATGTTCCAAGTATTTATGCATATCTGTATAATAATTTAACACTTTTCACTTCTCTCAGTAAATATTGATTCTATTTTCCTATGGTTCCAGCATATATCTTATTGACCCTGCTTGAAAGAGAATCTTGCATAAGGGTCAAATACTATGACTATGTTTCTTTGATTCACATTATATTATGGCATGATCACTTTCACCTGGAAGGTATAAGGTTTTCACCAAAGCCAAGTCAAAGATGAATAACCAAGGACCTCTACTGAACCTACTTAGAAAACAGAAATAATCTTCTGTAGTGGTTGAAAAGCTGTTAAAATATAACAACCCTGAAAACTGCCAGAAGAGACTATATGATAAGGATAGGCAAAAAAGAGGAAAAAATATAGCAAAGAGATGGGAAAGAGAAGGATTAGGTTCTCAGAAATGCACTGAGTCCCTGGATTCAGTCGACCAGATTTGATATACTACTGGCCTTTTCAGTTCTAGGAACCATTAAATTCTCTGTTTAGCTAACACTAATTTACATTCAGTCCCTCACACTCATAGCAGAAAGATTTCTTGCTAATAAAGCAAGTAAAGGTCATCGACAAGGCTTTAAAACTATAACATAGCCCAGAGATAGTAGTGTACCTGGGAAGGGGGGAAGAAGATAGATCTGAAACAAACCAGTTTGCTCCTTAATGGTTTTGCCTCTCTCTTTCATATTAGAAGTTATACTATATGTTAAATGTCTATTATCTGAAATGCTTGGGGCCACAAGTGTTTTGGATTGCTGATGTTTTCTGATTTTGGAATATTGCATGTACATAATAAAAAATATCTTAAATATGGGACCTAAGTCTAAGCACAAAATTCAGTTATGTTTCATACACACTTATCTTGAAGGTAATTTTATACAACATTTTTGTATTGCAGTGCTTTGATTATAACCCATTGCATGAGTTCAGGCATGCAAGTTTTCACTTATGGCATCAGGTTGGTGCTCAAAAAGTGTTAACTTTGGAGCACTTTGAATTTTTGGATTAAGATGTTTATTTTGTATAAACTCCACAGTGGTTTGTTTACATATTGCTGCACAGCAAATGATGACAAAACTTGGTAGCTTAACCTAAAATTTTATTATCCCTTATGATTCTATGCGTTGACTGGTCTCATCTGGGCTGGTGTTCTCTGAAGGTCTCTCAGTATTTTTTTCCAGAACAATGATAGCCAGGATTCGGTTATCTGAAGGTTCAGCTGTACTGGAGTTCCAAAATGACTGACTCACATGGTTAACAGTCAATGAGTGGGCTGAGAGTCTAGTAGGGCTGCTGACTCCAGTTACATGTGGCTTGGGCATCTGACAATACACAAGGTAGGTTCCAGGGCAAACATTCTAAGAGACTAAAATGGCAGCTGCACTATTGAATGTCATTTAGCCTCAAAGTCATGCACCATCACTTCTGTATGCCATTGGCCAAAATTAATTCATTGGGTCATTCGGGATATAAGTAGAGGAGACTACACAAGAGCCTGGGACAAGACCATTTGGTTCATTGACCAAGACAGAGGGAAGGAAGGTACATCTCTGAAGTTATTTCACTATAATTTAAGCAGTATTTCCCTTACTTTTTCACATCAGAGCACATATCAAAAATGTAGTATACTTAATTATTTCTTTACTTTCATATTATATGGTTTTTTCAATAAAAGATAAATTCTTTCAAGGCTCTGATAACACATGTTATTTCCCCAGAGCCCATTAAACAGGATATGCATAGTAGTTATTATCAAAAGAATAATTAATGTAATAAATGAACAAGTTCCTCTTTTTTTTTTTTTTTGGAGGGGTTTTTGCTATAGGGCACGTGCACTCGCCAGACAGAGAGAGACAGAGAGACAGAAAGCGAGAAATCACCCCCCAGGGGGGATGGCAACGCGGCAATCCCTTCTCCTCCAGTCTCCTCTTGGGATCTTGGACACGCACACACACACGCCCGGTGTGAGTTTTAAGCCACTGGGTCCGGGATGCGAACCGCAGTCGACTACATGGGAGTCCAGCGACATAGCCATTATGCTAACTGCTGGTCCCAACAAATTCCTCTTTAAACAAAGTCTGATGGACTTTTAAGATCCTGTGTACTCAACAAATCACACTTTTAGCAAAGAGATGCTATAATATTAGCCTGTGGATCAGGGTAACAAAAAGATCAGTCAATCTGGATTCATTTAAAGAAATTATTTGGTTGTAATATCATACTGAAAACATATGAGGAACTCAGACTGAAGTACCATTTTGTTGATTTGTTTAATTAGGTCACCAAAAATGGAGTGATTTCTTCCTACCATTCTAAAATTTCGACACTTAAAATTAATTGATACATTATATTTATTATCTCAAATTATCTAAGTAAATCATAAAAAGGTAGAAGAGCTCCCAAAATTAAATTAAAGGAGATTTGTTAGAAACAAGGGTCTTAAAACTCTTAGAATTAATGATAATATGGGTCCTACCCAATGATTAATGTTCAATTAATAGTAGTAATTGTTAAGAGAATAATTGTTACCTAGTAAATGTTTATGGAATGAAACATAACCAACTTGGTATGTGAGATCAAGCTACAAACAGATAGTAGACTATCTGTATAATGATATTTAAACCAACTCATGTTATTTCAGTTTTTGTTATAATCAACACTTTCATTTATTTAAGGATCATCAGAAATACTCTATAATAGCACATAGCCTTTAGAAACATTTTGATAAGTTGAATTAGACAAGTGAAGATTTCAGTTCCCTAGAAATACACATATCTTAAAGAATAAATGGATTAAAGTTGCTGGAGCAATTTGGGTTTCAAATTTTTAAGGTTTGCCAAATTGTTTCAGGCATCTGATGACCTAGAACCATTTTAATTTTTTTCTCCTGTCCTTAGACTGGTGCCCTAAGAATATTGAAGTTCATTTGCAGCATCATTCTGTAATCCTCTTTCATGTTTCTAATATTTTTAATATTGCAAGGAAAAGATTTTGGGTGGTTGATAGCATTCTGGTCAGCATCACAATTGCTGTGACATTATGCAATATGAAAATAGGTCTTTGCATAGGTCTTTGTGATTTATACATTAGTTTCTACAATAACCGATGATTTAGATTCTGAATCTCAGCTCTCCTACTTAGGATGTGGACCCTCTTCTCCAAGTTACTTTACCTTTTTTGGATTCAGTTTTTTTTCAGCTGAAAACTGGACTTTATAACAACACCTGCCTCATCTGGTTAATGATGAAATAAATTAACATGTGTAAGTACCTAGAACAATATGGGGCACATAGTAAGCCTATGTAAGTGTAAACGATTATGATGTGTATTATTCATTGATCCTAATCCTCTATCTTCTGAGGGAGGGGCATGTTTTATTATTTACTATTCTGTTCCACTCTCATAACTAGGTCAAATCAAGCTGAGAGAAAATGACGTGACCAAGTAATAGCACATAGCTACTGAGCAACAAATGCAGGTTTCAGCCTCAATGTGGAATTAGTGTCAAGAAACAGGAATAGCTTTCTGTCACCAAATTCTTTTCCCATGTTCTAAGATTGTGTGGTTAGTATTCTCAGGCAGGTAATATGACTGAGGTGCTTGATTTTAAATTCAGAGAATCCATCTACAAAAACCATTTCTCAATTACTTAAAGTATCATTAGTCAAACTGCAGTTTTAAAATCATGGGCCATTCCTTGTTACTCCAAAGTTGAGAGATTTTCTTTTTTTAAGAACAATTTTAACTTAATATAAGTTTAAATTTTGAGATGTAACCTATTTTGTGATTCTTTTTTGTATTTTTTTCTGTTTTTGTTTTGTCTTATTTTGGTGTGGCAGTTGTTGAGTTGTGGTTTTCTTTCCTTATACAACTAATAATTCACACTGACCTAGATAAAAGTTTTCTCTGTAGGTAGGCAGACAGGCAGGCAGTAATTAAAGATCTGACTGTATTAAAAGCTACTTATATCAAAATGTGATTTACTGTATTTTTCAGATAAGAGTTTCTCTTTGGTCTCTGGTGAGGTAGCAATTACCACATCATCTCCAAACTTCAACAGCTTATATATGGAATTTGCAAGCATGCATGCTGCGCAAGCATAAATTTGATGCCTATGTTTAGACTCTTTATGACCATGTTGCAAATTCTAAGTAAGCACTTATGCAGTGGAAAGTAAAGATAAGACACAGAGACATCGCACAAAGAAACTGCAGAGGTGATTTTTATGGCCAGTGCTGTACTCGATGTAGGAAAACTAAAATACCTTTAGCCCTACAAAAACCAATTTTTAAAAGTAATAAATGAACATATATGATCTGATTATTTTCTACTATACTAAAGATTAATAATATATTGATGGCCACATATGGGTCATTGAATCTATTAATAAACAACTGTTAATATTTACTATCTACTTATTTATAAATAGTTCTTTCCTAGTAGATAGATGTGCTGGACCACACAGTAGACAGAATAAATTCCTACTGGTTAATAAAGTTAAAAAGGTTACTGGAAGTGTTTGAAATAAAATTTATAATAAGTTAGGCATTAAAGGTTAAAGATATATTTCCAATCAAAGAAAAAAATGCCTATATAAAATAAATAACAATATTTTGGGACTCACCAAATTCTTTTCCCATGTTCTAAGATTGTGTGGTTAGTATTCTCAGGCAGGTAATATGACTGAGGTGCTTGATTTTAAATTCAGAGAATCCATCTACAAAAACCATTTCTCAATTACTTAAAGTATCATTAGTCAAACTGCAGTTTTAAAATCATGGGCCATTCCTTGTTACTCCAAAGTTGAGAGATTTTCTTTTTTTAAGAACAATTTTAACTTAATATAAGTTTAAATTTTGAGATGTAACCTATTTTGTGATTCTTTTTTGTATTTTTTTCTGTTTTTGTTTTGTCTTATTTTGGTGTGGCAGTTGTTGAGTTGTGGTTTTCTTTCCTTATACAACTAATAATTCACACTGACCTAGATAAAAGTTTTCTCTGTAGGTAGGCAGACAGGCAGGCAGTAATTAAAGATCTGACTGTATTAAAAGCTACTTATATCAAAATGTGATTTACTGTATTTTTCAGATAAGAGTTTCTCTTTGGTCTCTGGTGAGGTAGCAATTACCACATCATCTCCAAACTTCAACAGCTTATATATGGAATTTGCAAGCATGCATGCTGCGCAAGCATAAATTTGATGCCTATGTTTAGACTCTTTATGACCATGTTGCAAATTCTAAGTAAGCACTTATGCAGTGGAAAGTAAAGATAAGACACAGAGACATCGCACAAAGAAACTGCAGAGGTGATTTTTATGGCCAGTGCTGTACTCGATGTAGGAAAACTAAAATACCTTTAGCCCTACAAAAACCAATTTTTAAAAGTAATAAATGAACATATATGATCTGATTATTTTCTACTATACTAAAGATTAATAATATATTGATGGCCACATATGGGTCATTGAATCTATTAATAAACAACTGTTAATATTTACTATCTACTTATTTATAAATAGTTCTTTCCTAGTAGATAGATGTGCTGGACCACACAGTAGACAGAATAAATTCCTACTGGTTAATAAAGTTAAAAAGGTTACTGGAAGTGTTTGAAATAAAATTTATAATAAGTTAGGCATTAAAGGTTAAAGATATATTTCCAATCAAAGAAAAAAATGCCTATATAAAATAAATAACAATATTTTGGGACCAGTAGATGGTGTAATGGCTATGTCACCGGACTCCTATGTAGTCAACTGCAGTTTGAGTCTTGGACCCAGTGGCTTAAACTCATGCTGAGCACATGTGCGCGCATGCCCAAGATCCCTAGAAGAGAATGGAGAAGAGATTGTGGCATGGCCATCTCCCCTGGGGGGGGGATTCTCGCTTCCTGTCTCTCTGTCTCTCTCTTTCTGGCGAGTACACATGCCCTATAACAAAAACCTCTCAAAAATATTTTAACATCATATATGATTAAATATAGTTTGTTCATTTCCAGGATAGGCATTTACACTAATGTGCAATTTTGTTTCAATGACATTAAAAAATCTGACTTAACATGGAGGTGGTAAAAAGTTACTATAACTTTGGGACCAGCAGGTGGCATAATGGTTGCAGTGCTGAGATCCCACATGGCCAATCATGGTTTGAGTCCTGAGCGGGTTGATAGTAAGTCTGTGTGTGTGTGTGTGTGTGTGTGTGTGTGTGTGTGTTTCCCCAACAGAGCAGAAGCAATTGTGGCATGGTCACCCACCTTGAGGGGTGATTTGTTATTTTACCTTACACTGTCTGTCTCTGTTTTTCCTAATGAGAATATATGACACACACTATAGCAAAAACTCTGTCTTAAAAACAAAACAAAACAGGGAACCAGCAGTTAGCATAATGGCTATGTCGCTGGACTCCCATGTAGTCGACCGCAGTTCGCGTCCAAAACCCGGTGGCTTAAAACTCACGCCGGGTGCGTGTGCGTACGTTCCTAAGATCCTGAGAGGAGAATGGAGGAGAAGGGATTGCGGCGTGACCATCCCCCCTGGGGGGTGATTTCTCGCTTTCTGTCTCTATGTCTCTGTCTGTCTGGTGAGCGCATGTGCCCTGTAGCAAAAAACCTCTCAAAAAAAAAAAACACAAAAAACTGTAAGTTTACATAGAAAACAAAATATTTTATTTTTTCAATGAGAAGTGGTAATGAGTGACATTTAAAATTTTTTTTATACATTCAATTACATTATTTAACTTACAAAGTGAACATTTCAACATGTGAACATTTTCACCCAAACTAGTTGATCAAAATATCTTCAACAGATAACCCCACTACCTCCCCGTCCCATCAATGCTCTGTCTCTGTATCCCTCCTCCAAATGTCTTTCCCCAGACCCCACTCCTCCACACATACCACATCTGGCAATCACACCCATCTCTTGTGTTCGTACACCCTTTAGTCAGTAAGTTTCAGTAATAGAGTGCAGACACTCGGTATATATTAAGTGGGGACATACAATGTCTCTCCTTCATAGCCTGGCTTGCTTCACTCAGCAGTAAATCTTCCATATTCTTCCACTTTCTGTCAAAACCCTGGCTTTGTTGTTTTTATGGCTGAATAGCATTCCATAGAGTATATGTGCCACAGTTTTTCAATTCATTCATCCATACGGGGCATTTGTTTGGTTCCATATCTTAGCAAGTGTGAATAGTGCCACAATAAACATCGATGTGCAAGCACTTTTCTGATGAAGAATTCTTCTGTCCTTTGGGTAGATACCAAGGAGTGGGATTGCTGGATCATATGGCAGTTCTATTTGTAGATTTTTGAGGAATCTCCAAATTATTTTCCACAGTGGTTGGACTAATTTACATTCCCACCAGCAGTGTAAGAGAGCTCCCCTTTCATCACACATCAACAAAACACTTACCATGTTTTGTTCTTTTAATCTTAGACATTTTGACTGGGGTTAGGTGGTATCTTATTGTTGTTTTTATCTACAGTTTCCTTATAATGAAGGATGTTGAGCATTTTTTCATATGCCTTTTAGCTATTCATATGTCATCTTTAGAGAGTGTTTTTTTCCAACTCATTCTCCCATTTTGTAATAGGGCTGATCATCTTTTTCCCAAACAGTTGCTTGAGTTCCTTGTGTATTCTGGTTATCAGTCCCTTATCTGATGCATAAGTTGCAAAAATATTTTCTCATTCTGAGGGCTGTCGATTCACACTAATTGCCGTGTCTTTGCCATGCAGAAACTTCTTAGTTTGATGTAATCCCACTTGTCTATTTTGGGGATGATCGGCTGTGCTTTGAGGGTCTTATTTAAGAAGTCTTTCCCT
>NW_006160124.1:1456691-1465827 GCF_000334495.1 Tupaia belangeri chinensis
CACGCGCCCTATAGTGAAAAACCTCTCAAAAAAAAAAAAAAAGGTGAGAGGAAGGGGTTCAGATTCATCTTTCTGCAGGTGGAAATTTAGTTTTTTCAGCACCATTTGCTGAAGAGGTTTTTGTTTTTCCACTGGATTGATTGGTATCCCTTGTCAAAAATCAGTTGACTGTATGTTTGGAAATTTATTTCTGGGGACTCTATTCTGCTCCATTGGTTCACGTGTCTGTTTCTGTGCCAGCTCCACACTGTTTTGATTACCACAGCTTTGTAGTATATTTTTGGGTCAGGGAGTGAGATGCCGGCCACTCCACTCTTCTTGTCTAGAATTGCTTTGGCAATATGGGTCTTTTATTATTCCAGATGAATTTTATGATTGTCTTTTCTAGATCTGTGAAGAATGTGCCTGGTACTTTGATTGACATTGCATTTAATATGTAGATTAATTTGGGTAGAATTGCCATTTTGATTATATTAATTCTTCCAATCCAGGAACATAGGATGTCCTTCCACTTTTTTGTGTCATTTTCAATTTCTTTTTTCAGCTTCTCATAATTTCCTTATGGAGGTCTTTAACTTCTTTGGTTAGATTTATTCCTAAGTATCTTATACTTTTTGTGGCTATAGTAAATGGAATAGCTTTTTTCAGTTCTATCTCAGTCTGCCTGTTGTTAATATGTAGTTATGCTATAGATTTCTGTATATTGATTTTGAATAAGTGACATTTTTAGTAGAAAAGGCATGTTTTTAAATTTGTTCTATTACTAACAATATAGAATTAAAAAAATTAGTCTACTGTTTCTTTGCTACAACATATGCTTAACATTTGCCTAGCTTCAGTGACACTAAAATGAGCTCATAGGAATATACTAAGAGTACCAGAGATAATTTAAGTGTAAACAGTATGACAAAGCTTGCTTATCATAATGAAGTTGGCAAAAATTTCTCAATTTCTTTCTTTTCTAGCTTAGACTCTAACATTTATCATGGCATTAACTGTCTGGTAAACATGCTTAAATACCTTACCCACCATTTCACCTTTTTTTGTGCTATTTTTACAAAACCTTGGCTTTGACAAATCCTCATTACTCAATAGGACCTAAGGAAAACATAACTAAGAACACTTACCTTAAAATTTAGCATCACTGGTTTTAAGTGAGTATTTATTGCTCTTCTATGAACATGGGATGTCTTTCTCTTGTGACTTAATTTCTTTCATCTTCTGTAACCACCTTTTGGTTAAATTGATTCTAAAGTATTTTTTGATGTTATTTATAAATGGGATAATTTTATTAATTTATTTTTTCAGATAATTTATTATTAGTGTATAGAAACATAACTGATTTTTGGTTTATTTTACATACTACAAATTTATTAGTTAAAAAGTTCTTTATAATTTTTTTAAGATTTTGTACACCAGGTCATATGCAAACAGACATCATTTTTGTTCGTTCTTTTTTCAAATAATTCTTTTATTTTAGTTTTGTTTATCATCATTATTTTTTCTTAATTTGCTAGAGGACATGTGTGCTCACCAGAGAGTAATTGGGGAGTGGGGAGTGAGAAAGCAAGTCACCAGGTCTATGACTCGAATCATGGTTGGCCATGTGGGTGTCCAGCGCTTTAATCACCATACCACCTGTTGGACCATCTTCTTACTTTCTTGTTCAGATGTCTTTTATTTATGTTTCTTGCTGAATTCCTCTGTCTAGGACTTTCAGTACTATCTTGAGTAGGAGTAGTGAGAGTGGGCACCTTTGTCTTGTCCTGCCATTAGTGGAGAAGCTTTGCATTTTTCACTACTGAATATATTAGATGTGGGCTTTTCATACATTGCTTTTGTTGCACCAGGGTACATGTCTTCCGTACCTAGATTTTTTTTTACTTTTTTTGTCCTTCTTTTTAATTATGAAAGGGTGTTGAGCTTTGTTAATTCTTATTGAGATTATAATGCAATTTAACATTAATTTTTCCAGAAATTGCATGTGTTTGCTTGAACAAGAACGAGGATGATTGAAAACAGCCTTCCAAGGAGAATGGTTACACTTCAATCCTGTCCATTTTCATCCTTCCCTTTGAGATTTTGTGCATACATGAACAAGCACCCAGCCATCTTATTTGTCAAGTCACTGGGTTGAAAAGACTCAAAGGCACAGTTGGCCATGTGGGATCCAGCCACCTTAACCAATACACCATGGGCTGTCCTGATTATACAATTTATATATTCAATCCATTAATACAGTGTATCACATTAACTAACTATTCCCATCTTTGCATCTGAGGAATAAATTCTACTTGGTTGAGGTGTATGATCTGTTTAATGTACTCTTGAATTTGGTTTGCTAGTATTTTTTTGAGGACTTTTGCATCTATGTTGATTGGGAATATGTCCTGTGGTTTTTTTTGTTTTGTTTTATTTTTCTTGTAATATCTTTGTTTGGCTTTGGTATCAGAATTAAAATTATTAGGAAGCTACATAATATCCCAAATTGTTGAAGTAATCTTGACAGAAAAAGAGCAAAGCTAGAGATACCAAAGTACCAGGTTTAAAGTATATTGCAAAGAAGTTATAGTAGTTAAGAGGAGAATAATGGCATAAAAACAGACATATAGACCAAAGATACAGAATAGAGAGCCTCAAAGTAAGCCTATACTTATAAGATCAACTTATCTTCCACAAGTGTGCCAAAGTATAGTCTTTTCAATAAATGGTGCCATGTAAACTGGATATCTACACTGAAAAAAATGAAGTTGTACTCTTTTCTACATTATACATTAAAGACATCACAAAATGGACTAAAGACCTAAACACTGGACCTGACACTGTAAATCTCCTGGATTAAAACACTGGGGATTTTTTGTTTTTTTTGACTCGCCCAAAATTTTATCGCACTTAGTTTACTCAGAGACACCTGTAAGTAGGCTGAGATTTCATCCTGTGACCTGATGTAGAAGATGATTCACAATCATTTAGATCAAATCATTAAAAAGTTCCCTGTATTTCAGAAAAACATATTTCCTTCATTTCACTGATGAAGGACCCTTACCTAAACCTTTTTACAACTATTTCTGGATGATGCTTTTTGAGTACCAGTCTCTAATTTTGTTCCTACTCCTAAGCCATGGTCATTCAGGGGACTCTACTGACATTTGGATTTATCAGATAGTCTTTTCCTTTGATGCACTCAATTTTTTTATGACATCAATCTTTACAATGATTGATGACACCAAACTATGACACCCAAAGCACAAGAAACAAAACCAAAATTAGGCAATTGAGACTGCATAGAGCCAAAAAGCTTCCATAAGCAAAAGAGTAGTCAACTGTTTGAAAGGGAAACATATGAGAAAGGGGATATATTTGCAAACCATATATTTGATAAGAGGTTAATAACCAAAATATACTAGGAACTCACACAACTCAGCACCAAAACAAAGCAAAAGCCAAATGCCCCGCAAAACAACAACAACAAAATCCCTGATTACTCAGTTGACAAAAAGTCTAGTGTTGTGAGACACAGGGAGTACCACCATTTGAGAGGCTGGAAGCTGTATGGGGGTCATAGGCTCTGTACCTAGGCCACCTGAACATACCAGGTGCAGTTGTAAGTAGCTGTAAACTTAGCTAATTGGGGTGCTGAGACAGGAATATTATGCCCTTGTGAAAAATACCTATCCCTGTCTCTCTTCCTTTCTCTATCCCTTTTCTTCCTATCTTCTTATCTCTCTCTCATAAAAGAAAAAATAATTAAAACAATTGGCAAAGGATTTGAATAGACATTTCTCCAAAGAAGATACACCAATGGTCCATAAGTATGTAAAAAGATGTTCAATGCCACTAATAATCAGGAAAATATGAACCAAAATCACAATGAGATATCACCTTACAACTGTTAGGATGGCTACTTTTTTTTTTTTTAAGAGAGATTTTTATGATAGGGTATGTGTGCTCACCGGAGAGACTTAGTCAAAGAGACAGAAAGCAAGAAATCACCCCCTGGGGGATGACCACAAAGCAACCCCTTCTCCTCCAGTCTCCTCTCAGGATTTTGGGGACACACACACACACACAGCATAAGTTTTAAAACACCAGGTCTAGGATTCCAACGACTGTCATCGACTTGGGGATCCAGCGACATAGTCATTATGCCATCTGCTTGTCTCAGTATGGCTACTTTTAAAAAAAGTAAATAAGTAACAAGTTTTAGTGAGGATGTGGAGGAATTAGAATACTTGTATTGTTAAAGAGAACATAAATAATTTAGCTGATATGAAAAATACTATGGCAATTCCTTTAAAAATTAAAAATAGAATTACCATGTGATTTAGCAATCCTATTTCAGAGTTTATAAGGTACTTCAAAAATTTCATAGAAAAATGGGATTAAAGTGTGATTTTTTTACTTTGGTGCAAAATTTTTTTGAAATTAATGTATAGTCTTTTCATATAAACATTTTGAAGATCCTCATATATCCAAGAGAATTGAAATCAGAATTTCAAAGAGATATATGTACTCCAATGTTCACTGTAGCCTTATTCACAGTAGCCAAGATATGGAAACATCCTAAATGTCCAAAAAAGAAACAGATAAGGACGGTGTGGTCTAGAGACTATTATTCAACCATATAAAGAAAGCAATCCTGCCCTATGCAACCACGTAAATGAACCTGGAATTCATTATGCTAAGTGGAATATGCCAGTCACAGAAGGAAAAGTATTTAATTATTCCACTTAGGTGGAGTATCTAAAATAGTCAACCTCAGGAACAGAAGGTCTAATGCTGCTTGCAAGAGGTTGAGAAGAAGGGGAAATGACGAGTCTCCTAAAGATTGGCTGTCAACATTGTGCCTATAGTTAACAATGCTGTATTGTGTACTTAAAAATTTGTTGAGGGTAAATCTCATGTTAAATCTTTTCATAATGCAAGAATTTAAAATAAATATATGAACCAAAACCAAACTCAGTCTCTTGTTCTCTAAATCCTCTCCAGTTAATACTCAATTTCTATTCTCAGAAAAATTCATGAAAATTCTTCTGTATACTTAATTATATCCAATTTCTCTCCTCATCGTTCATCTTAAATTGATTCAAGTAGGGCTTTCCTTCTCTTTCTTTTTAAGATTTATTTATTTTTAATTATACTTACTATCATTATTCTTCAATTTGACCAGAAAGATACAGACAGACAGAAAGGGAAAGTGAGAAAGCAAGTCTCCAGGTTCGGGTCTTGGAACTGTGGTCAGTCATATGGGAGTCCAGCGCCTCAACCACCACACCACCCACTGGCCCCAGGGCTTTCCTTCTTATCACTCAGTCAAAAGAGAACTTTCAAAGGTGATTTGCTGCTAAAATTGATTCTATGATGTCCAAAACTTTTAGATATTTTATTTTAAAGAAATTTCAGACTCACTTGGGAGTTGCAGTGGTAGTACAGAAAGTTTTACTGTACCCTACACCCAGCTATGCCAATGATTTTATAGTACATAGCGATAGTAAAATTATAAGATCAAGGAATTCACACTGGACCAACAGTATTAACTAAATCACAGATCTTGAGTATTATCAGATTTTATATGCATTTTAATCTTTCTCTTTCTTCTGTATTTTTTCTGCACTTCATCTTTCTCCTTTCATTCATTCTTTTTCTTTTTCTTTTTCTTTTTCTCTTCTTTCTTTTTTTTCTCTCTTTCTCTCTCTCTTTTCCTTCTTTCCTCCCTCCTTCTCTCCCTCCATCCCTCTCTCCCTTCTTTTTTCTTCCTTCCATGAACAAGAGAGATACAGAGAGAAAGATAGCACACCCAACAGGATATTAATACTGTCACCTACCCTCTCCTTCAGCCAGCCTCAGATGATGGATAAGCATGTGCCTGAAGTGTCCAGGGAGGTCTCTAAATATGAACTTGGAACTTCCAAGGTGGATCAGCCCCACACAGTATCATGCAGTGTGTGCCACCATCTGGCCCCTTAAGCACCTTTATATTGTGCATAATATGACATTTTAGTGTGTGTGTGTGTGTGTGTGTGTGTGTTTTATCTGTTCGAGACAATTGGATTGTTTCTTGATATTGAGTATTAAAAATAAAAGTTGTTATGAGCATTTGACTATATGCTTTTATTTAAACATAAGTTTTTATTTGTCTAGGGGAATATTTAGTAGTGGGATGATAAATGGTAAGCATATATTTAATTTTATAAGAAACTAATAAACAATTTTAAGAATGACTATACCATTAGCATTCTGGATGCATTCTCATCAGCATTTAGTATTGACAGTATTTTAATTATTCATTTGGAAATGTGTAGAAGTACCAAATAATTACTATTATTTGCATTTCCAAATTGATGATCATTTAGAACATTTCTCAGATTATTAATTGCCATAAGTATATATTTATATATATCATTTTTAAAGAACTTTCTAAATGTTTGCCCATTTCTAATTGAATTGTTTCCTTACCATTGAGTGTTGATAATTCTTTTTTTTAATGGTATTTGCCAAAATTTAGAATGCATATATTCCTCTTGTTATTATGGTATAATGATTTCAGTTCTTTTTTAAATATTCAATTACTATGTATCATTACAGCATATGAAATGAATTTTCCCATCATGAATACACTGATATTGGTTCAAAGATATTACCATACATATTATCATAAACAGATAATTTTCCATTTCGTGTCCCTTAAATGTTTTACTTCCTTCCCCTTGATTTCCTTCCTCTCACCATTCTTCATTTCCTACCCTCTCCCCTCACTGTCTCTAGCATCCACAGTTACTGTCCATGTCTTTATACCTTACAGTCTTTTGTTTTTTATTGTAGAGTACAGAAATTCAGTATATATTGAGTAGGGGATATACAATGCCTCTCTCTTTTAGTCTGACTTGCTTAACAGTAAATCTTCCATATTCATCCACTTTCTATCAAATTCTTTTTTTTTTAAAGACTGAGTAGTATGCCACAGTGTATATGTACCACACTTTTTCTTTCCATTTATCTGTTTGTGGACATTTGGGTTGGTTCTATGACTTAGCAATTGTGAATAATGCAGCAATAAACATGGATGTACAAGCGCTTTTCCAATCGAGTGTATTCCTACCTTTGGGTAGATACCCAGGAGGGGTATTGCTGGATCATATAGTAGTTCTATTATGTAGGTCTTTGAGTATCCTCCAATATGACATTTTAGTGTGTGTGTGTGTGTGTGTGTGTGTGTTTTATCTGTTCGAGACAATTGGATTGTTTCTTGATATTGAGTATTAAAAATAAAAGTTGTTATGAGCATTTGACTATATGCTTTTATTTAAACATAAGTTTTTATTTGTCTAGGGGAATATTTAGTAGTGGGATGATAAATGGTAAGCATATATTTAATTTTATAAGAAACTAATAAACAATTTTAAGAATGACTATACCATTAGCATTCTGGATGCATTCTCATCAGCATTTAGTATTGACAGTATTTTAATTATTCATTTGGAAATGTGTAGAAGTACCAAATAATTACTATTATTTGCATTTCCAAATTGATGATCATTTAGAACATTTCTCAGATTATTAATTGCCATAAGTATATATTTATATATATCATTTTTAAAGAACTTTCTAAATGTTTGCCCATTTCTAATTGAATTGTTTCCTTACCATTGAGTGTTGATAATTCTTTTTTTTAATGGTATTTGCCAAAATTTAGAATGCATATATTCCTCTTGTTATTATGGTATAATGATTTCAGTTCTTTTTTAAATATTCAATTACTATGTATCATTACAGCATATGAAATGAATTTTCCCATCATGAATACACTGATATTGGTTCAAAGATATTACCATACATATTATCATAAACAGATAATTTTCCATTTCGTGTCCCTTAAATGTTTTACTTCCTTCCCCTTGATTTCCTTCCTCTCACCATTCTTCATTTCCTACCCTCTCCCCTCACTGTCTCTAGCATCCACAGTTACTGTCCATGTCTTTATACCTTACAGTCTTTTGTTTTTTATTGTAGAGTACAGAAATTCAGTATATATTGAGTAGGGGATATACAATGCCTCTCTCTTTTAGTCTGACTTGCTTAACAGTAAATCTTCCATATTCATCCACTTTCTATCAAATTCTTTTTTTTTTAAAGACTGAGTAGTATGCCACAGTGTATATGTACCACACTTTTTCTTTCCATTTATCTGTTTGTGGACATTTGGGTTGGTTCTATGACTTAGCAATTGTGAATAATGCAGCAATAAACATGGATGTACAAGCGCTTTTCCAATCGAGTGTATTCCTACCTTTGGGTAGATACCCAGGAGGGGTATTGCTGGATCATATAGTAGTTCTATTATGTAGGTCTTTGAGTATCCTCCATGTTGTTCTCCACTGTGGCTGTATTAATTTACATTCCATCAAAAGTATAGGAGAGTCCCCTTTTCACCACAGCCTCACCAGAACTTATCTTTCTTTCTTTTTTTTTTTTTTATCTTAACCATTCTGACTGGGGTTGGATGGTATCTCATTGTGGTTTTGATTTTTGTCTCCCTTATGATAAGGGCTGGTGAGCATTTCTTTCCATATCTGTATAAAAATACTTTGTATAGGCCAGAAAGTGGCATGATGGTTAAGGTGCTGGACTCTTACATGGCTGACCTTGGTTCGAGTCTCAGACCTGGTGACTTGAGGATCATGCCAGGCACATGGACATGCATGTCCAGAATCCTAGAAGGAGAATGGAAGACAAGGGATTATGGTGTGGCTATTTTCCTCTGGTAGGCGAGTTCTCACTTTCCTTCTCACAATCTCTCTCTCTATCTCTGTCTTGCGAGGCCATGCACCCTATGGCAAAAAGTAAGAACAAAAACCAAAATGAAACAAACCAAAAAAAAAAAAACTTTGTCAGATATATCACTTGCAGATGCTTTTTTCCCCCCAATTCTCTGGCTTGTCTTTTCATTTCACAATAGTGTCTTTCAAACAGCAAGTTTTGATCTTTTAAAATCTATTTTACTAATATTTTATGGATTATTTTTGATGTGATATTTAAGAACTGTTCATTAATTAATTTATTTTTTATTTGCCTGTGTTGGTTTTAAATCCTGTATGCAGTTTAATTCCTGGTATTTCTTTTTTTTTTTTTTTTTTTG